>NW_027513715.1:0-148261 GCF_048772815.1 Callospermophilus lateralis
ATTTGGTGAGCCAAGTGGGAAATGTGTACTGATCGTTAGCTCCAAGTATCATCAAGTTTGGGTGAAAAAATATTTGCTGGTATTTCGGAAACTCGTTATTTCTTAGAAGCTTGGCAACCCTCTCAATGAAAGTGCTTTTCCACAGTCTGCGCCTAGGGCTACTTGAAGAGGAAACAAACCATAGAGACAAAACGGAGAACTCCTTTATTTTGTCAAGTATCAAAGAGCTACTACAAACCATGTTGGATTTAGAGTTCCAAATTTATCTATCTATATAAGAGAGAACAGAGAAAAACCTAAATATAAAAACTGCTACTGTAGACGAACGCTTCAACCTAGAAGAAGTAAATTTGGTGAGCCAAGTGGGATTTGTGTACTGATCATTACCACCAAGTATCATCAAGATTCGGTGAAAAAATATTTGCTGGTATTTCGGAAACTCGTAATTTCTTAGAAGCTTGGCAACCCCTCTCAATGAAAGTGCTTTTCCACAGTCTGTGCCTAAGGCTACTTGAAGAGGAAACAAACCATAGAGACAAAACTGAGAACTCCTTTATTTTCTCAAGTTTCAAAGAGCTACTACAAACCATGTTGGATTTAGAGTTCCAAATTCATTTATCTATATGGGAGAGAACAAAGGGAAACCTAAATATAAAAACTGCTACTGTAGACGAACGCTTCAACCCAAGAAGAACAAAATTTGGTGAGCCAAGTGGGATTTGTGTACTGATCTTCACCAAAAAGTATTATCAAGATTGGGTGAAAAAATATTTGCTGGTATTTCGGAAACTCGTTATTTCGTAGAAGCTTGGCAATCCCTCTCAATGAAAGTGCTTTTCCACAGTCTGCGCCTAGGGCTACGTGAAGAGGAAACAAACCATAGAGACAAAACTGAGAACTCGTTTATTTTGTCAAGTTTCAAAGAGCTACTACAAACCATGTTGGATTTAGAGTTCCAAATCCATCTATCTGTGTAGGAGAGTACAGAGGGAAACCTAAATATAAAAACTGCTACTGTAGACGAACGCTTCAACCTAGAAGAACAAAATTTGGTGAGCCAAGTGGGATTTGTGTACTGATCATACCACCAAGTATCATCAAGATTCGGTGAAAAAATATTTGCTGGTATTTCGGAAACTCGTAATTTCTTAGAAGCTTGGCAACCCCTCTCAATGAAAGTGCTTTACCACAGTCTGTGCGTAGGACTACTTGAAGAGGAAACAAACCATAGAGACAAAACGGAGAACTCCTTTATTTTGTCTAGTTTCAAAGAGCTACTACAAACCATGTTGGATTTATAGTTCCAAATTCATCTATCTATATAGGAGAGAACAGAGAAAAACCTAAATATAAAAACTGCTACTGTAGACGAACGCTTCAACCTAGAAGAACAAAATTTGGTGAGCCAAGGGGGATTTGTGTACTGATCATTAGCACCAAGTATCACCAAGATTGGGTGAATAAATATTTGCTGGTATTTCGGAAACTCGTTATTTCTTAGAAGCTTGGCAACCCATCTCAATGAAAGTGCTTTTCCACAGTGTGTGCCTAGGGCTACTTGAAGAGGAAACAAACCATAGAGACAAAACAGAGAACTCCTTTATTTGGTCAAGTTTCAAAGAGCTACGAAAAACCATGTTGGATTTAGAGTTCCAAATTCATCTATCTATATAGGAGAGAACAGAGGGTAACCTAAATATAAAAACTGCAAATGTAGACGATCGCTTCAACCTAGAAGAACAAAATTTGGTAAGCCAAGTGGGATTTGTGTAGTGATCATTACCACAAAGTATCATCAAGATTGGGTGAAAGAATATTTGCTGGTATTTCGGAAACTTGTTATTTCTTAGAAGCTTGGCAACCCATCTCAATGAAAGTGCTTTTCCACAGTCTGTACCTAGGGCTACTTGAAGAGGAAACAAACCATAGAGACAAAACTGAGAACTCCTTTATTTTGTCAGTATCAAAGAGCTACTACAAACCATGTTGGATTTAGAGTTCCAAATTCATCTATCTATATATTAGAGAACAGAGGGAAACCTAAATATAAAAACTGCTACTGTAGACGAACGCTTCAACCTAGAAGAACAAAATTTGGTGAGCCAAGTGGGAAATGTGTACTGATCGTTAGCTCCAAGTATCATCAAGTTTGGGTGAAAAAAATATTTGCTGGTATTTCGGAAACTCGTTATTTCTTTAGAAGCTTGGCAACCCCTCTCAATGAAAGTGCTTTTCCACAGTCTGCGCCTAGGGCTACTTGAAGAGGAAACAAACCATAGAGACAAAACGGAGAACTCCTTTATTTTGTCAAGTTTCAAAGAGCTACTACAAACCATGTTGGATTTAGAGTTCCAAATTTATCTATCTATATAAGAGAGAACAGAGAAAAACCTAAATATAAAAACTGCTACTGTAGACGAACGCTTCAACCTAGAAGAACTAAATTTGGTGAGGAAAGTGGGATTTGTGTACTGATCATTACCACCAAGTATCATCAAGATTCGGTGAAAAAATATTTGCTGGTATTTCGGAAACTCGTAATTTCTTAGAAGCTTGGCAACCCCTCTCAATGAAAGTGCTTTTCCACAGTCTGTGCCTAAGGCTACTTGAAGAGGAAACAAACCATAGAGACAAAACTGAGAACTCCTTTATTTTCTCAAGTTTCAAAGAGCTACTACAAACCATGTTGGATTTAGAGTTCCAAATTCATTTATCTATATGGGAGAGAACAAAGGGAAACCTAAATATAAAAACTGCTACTGTAGACGAACGCTTCAACCCAGAAGAACAAAATTTGGTGAGCCAAGTGGGATTTGTGTACTGATCTTCACCAAAAAGTATTATCAAGATTGGGTGAAAAAATATTTGCTGGTATTTCGGAAACTCGTTATTTCGTAGAAGCTTGGCAATCCCTCTCAATGAAAGTGCTTTTCCACAGTCTGCGCCTAGGGCTACGTGAAGAGGAAACAAACCATAGAGACAAAACTGAGAACTCGTTTATTTTGTCAAGTTTCAAAGAGCTACTACAAACCATGTTGGATTTAGAGTTCCAAATCCATCTATCTGTGTAGGAGAGTACAGAGGGAAACCTAAATATAAAAACTGCTACTGTAGACGAACGCTTCAACCTAGAAGAACAAAATTTGGTGAGCCAAGTGGGATTTGTGTACTGATCATTACCACCAAGTATCATCAAGATTCTGTGAAAAAATATTTGCTGGTATTTCGGAAACTCGTAATTTCTTAGAAGCTTGGCAACCCCTCTCAACGAAAGTGCTTTACCACAGTCTGTGCGTAGGACTACTTGAAGAGGAAACAAACCATAGAGACAAAACGGAGAACTCCTTTATTTTGTCTAGTTTCAAAGAGCTACTACAAACCATGTTGGATTTATAGTTCCAAATTCATCTATCTATATAGGAGAGAACAGAGAAAAACCTAAATATAAAAACTGCTACTGTAGACGAACGCTTCAACCTAGAAGAACAACATTTGGTGAGCCAAGTGGGATTTGTGTACTGATCATTAGCACCAAGTATCACCAAGATTGGGTGAATAAATATTTGCTGGTATTTCGGAAACTCGTTATTTCTTAGAAGCTTGGCAACCCATCTCAATGAAAGTGCTTTTCCACAGTGTGTGCCTAGGGCTACTTGAAGAGGAAACAAACCATAGAGACAAAACAGAGAACTCCTTTATTTGGTCAAGTTTCAAAGAGCTACGAAAAACCATGTTGGATTTAGAGTTCCAAATTCATCTATCTATATAGGAGAGAACAGAGGGTAACCTAAATATAAAAACTGCAAATGTAGACGAACGCTTCAACCTAGAAGAACAAAATTTGGTAAGCCAAGTGGGATTTGTGTACTGATCATTACCACAAAGTATCATCAAGATTGGGTGAAAGAATATTTGCTGGTATTTCGGAAACTCGTTATTTCTTAGAAGCTTGGCAACCCATCTCAATGAAAGTGCTTTTCCACAGTCTGTACCTAGGGCTACTTGAAGAGGAAACAAACCATAGAGAAAAAACTGAGAACTCCTTTATTTTGTCAGTATCAAAGAGCTACTACAAACCATGTTGGATTTAGAGTTCCAAATTCATCTATCTATATATTAGAGAACAGAGGGAAACCTAAATATAAAAACTGCTACTGTAGACGAACGCTTCAACCTAGAAGATCAAAATTTGGTGAGCGAAGTGGGATTTGTGTACTGATCATTACCACCAAGTATCATCAAGATTGGGTGAAAAATATTTGCTGGTATTTCGGAAACTCGTTTTTTCTTAGAAGCTTGGCAACCCCTCTCAATGAAAGTGCTTTTCCACAGTGTGTGCCTAGGGCTACTTGAAGAGGAAACAAACCATAGAGAAAAAACTGAGAACTCCTTTATTTTGTCAAGTTTCAAAGAGCTACTACACACCATGTTGGATTTAGAGTTCCAAATTCTTCTATCTATATAGGAGAGAACAGAGGGAAACCTAAATATAAAACTGCTACTGTAGACGAACGCTTCAACCTAGAATAACAAAATTTGGTGAGCCAAGTTGGAAATGTGTACTGATCATTACCTCCAAGTATCATCAAGATTGGGTGAAAAAATATTTGCTGGTATTTCGGAAACTCGTTATTTCTTAGAAGCTTGGCAACCCATCTCAATGAAAGTGCTTTCCACAGTCTGTGCATAGGGCTACTTGAAGAGGAAACAAACCATAGAGACAAAACTGAGAACTCCTTTATTTGGTCAAGTTTCAAAAAGCTACGAAAAACCATGTTGGATTTAGAGTTCCAAATTCATCTATCTATATAGGAGAGAACAGAGAGAAACCTAAATATAAAAACTGCTACTGTAGACGAACGCTTCAACCTAGAAGAACAAAATTTGGGGAGTCAAGTGAGATTTGTGTACTGATCATTAGCACCCATTGTCATCAAGATTGGGTGAAAAAATATTTGCTGGTATTTCGGAAACTCGTTTTTTCTTAGAAGCTTGGCAACCCCTCTCAATGAAAGTGCTTTTCCACAGTCTGTGCCTAGGGCTACTTGAAGAGGAAACAAACCATAGAGACAAAACTGAGAACTCCTTTATTTTGTCAAGTTTCAAAGAGCTACTACAAACCATGTTGGATTTAGAGTTCCAAATTCATCTATCTATATAGGAGAGAACAGAGGGAAACCTAAATATAAAAACTGCTACTGTAGACGAACGCTTCAACCTAGAATAACAAAATTTGGTGAGCCAAGTTGGAAATGTGTACTGATCATTACCTCCAAGTATCATCAAGATTGGGTGAAAAAATATTTGCTGGGATTTCGGAAACTCGTTATTTCTTAGAAGCTTGGCAACCCATCTCAATGAAAGTGCTTTTCCACAGTCTGTGCCTAGGGCTACATGAAGAGGAAACAAACCATAGAGACAAAACTGAGAACTCCTTTATTTGGTCAAGTTTCAAAGAGCTACGAAAAACCATGTTGGATTTAGAGTTCCAAATTCATCTATCTATATAGGAGAGAACAGAGAGAAACCTAAATATAAAAACTGCTACTGTAGACGAACGCTTCAACCTAGAAGAACAAAATTTGGGGAGTCAAGTGAGATTTGTGTACTGATCATTAGCACCCATTATCATCAAGATTCGGTGAAAAAAATATTTGCTGGTATTTCGGAAACTCGTAATTTCTTAGAAGCTTGGCAACCCCTCTGAATGAAAGTGCTTTTCCACAGTCTGTGCCTAGGGCTACTTGAAGAGGAAACAAACCATAGAGACAAAACTGAGAACTCCTTTATTCTGTCAAGTTTCAAAGAGCTACTACAAACCATGTTGGATTTAGAGTTCCAAATTCATCTATCTATGTGGGAGAGAACAGAGGAAAACCTAAATATAAAAACTGCTACTGTAGACGAACGCTTCAACCCAGAAGAACAAAATTTGGTGAGCCAAGTGGGATTTGTGTACTGATCTTGACCACCAAGTATTATCAAGATTGGGTGAAAAAAATATTTGCTGGTATTTAGGAAACTCGTTATTTCGTAGAAGCTTGGCAACCCCTGTCAATGAAAGTGCTTTCCACAGTCTGTGCCTAGGGCTACTTGAAGAGGAAACAAACCATAGAGACAAAACTGAGAACTCCTTTATTTTGTCAAGTTTCAAAGAGCTACTACAAACCATGTTGCATTTAGAGTTCCAAATTCATCTATCTATATATCAGAGAATCGAGGGAAACCTAAATATAAAAACTGCTACTGTAGACGAATGCTTCAACCTAGAAGAACAAAATTTGGTGAGCCAAGTGGGATTTGTGTACTGATCATTAGCACCAAGTATCATCAAGATTGGGTGAATAAATATTTGCTGGTATTTCGGAAACTCGTTATTTCTTAGAAGCTTGGCAACCCATCTCAATGAAAGTGCTTTTCCACAGTGTGTGCCTAGGGCTACTTGAAGAGGAAACAAACCATAGAGACAAAACAGAGAACTCCTTTATTTGGTCAAGTTTCAAAGAGCTACGAAAAACCATGTTGGATTTAGAGTTCCAAATTCATCTATCTATATAGGAGAGAACAGAGGGTAACCTAAATATAAAAACTGCAAATGTAGACGAACGCTTCAACCTAGAAGAACAAAATTTGGTAAGCCAAGTGGGATTTGTGTACTGATCATTACCACAAAGTATCATCAAGATTGGGTGAAAGAATATTTGCTGGTATTTCGGAAACTCGTTATTTCTTAGAAGCTTGGCAACCCATCTCAATGAAAGTGCTTTTCCACAGTCTGTACCTAGGGCTACTTGAAGAGGAAACAAACCATAGAGACAAAACTGAGAACTCCTTTATTTTGTCAGTATCAAAGAGCTACTACAAACCATGTTGGATTTAGAGTTCCAAATTCATCTATCTATATATTAGAGAACAGAGGGAAACCTAAATATAAAAACTGCTACTGTAGACGAACGCTTCAACCTAGAAGAACAAAATTTGGTGAGCCAAGTGGGAAATGTGTACTGATCGTTAGCTCCAAGTATCATCAAGTTTGGGTGAAAAAATATTTGCTGGTATTTCGGAAACTCGTTATTTCTTAGAAGCTTGGCAACCCCTCTCAATGAAAGTGCTTTTCCACAGTCTGCGCCTAGGGCTACTTGAAGAGGAAACAAACCATAGAGACAAAACGGAGAACTCATTTATTTTGTCAAGTTTCAAAGAGCTACTACAAACCATGTTGGATTTAGAGTTCCAAATTTATCTATCTATATAAGAGAGAACAGAGAAAAACCTAAATATAAAAACTGCTACTGTAGACGAACGCTTCAACCTAGAAGAACTAAATTTGGTGAGGAAAGTGGGATTTGTGTACTGATCATTACCACCAAGTATCATCAAGATTCGGTGAAAAAATATTTGCTGGTATTTCGGAAACTCGTAATTTCTTAGAAGCTTGGCAACCCCTCTCAATGAAAGTGCTTTTCCACAGTCTGTGCCTAAGGCTACTTGAAGAGGAAACAAACCATAGAGACAAAACTGAGAACTCCTTTATTTTCTCAAGTTTCAAAGAGCTACTACAAACCATGTTGGATTTAGAGTTCCAAATTCATTTATCTATATGGGAGAGAACAAAGGGAAACCTAAATATAAAAACTGCTACTGTAGACGAACGCTTCAACCCAGAAGAACAAAATTTGGTGAGCCAAGTGGGATTTGTGTACTGATCTTCACCAAAAAGTATTATCAAGATTGGGTGAAAAAATATTTGCTGGTATTTCGGAAACTCGTTATTTCGTAGAAGCTTGGCAATCCCTCTCAATGAAAGTGCTTTTCCACAGTCTGCGCCTAGGGCTACGTGAAGAGGAAACAAACCATTGAGACAAAACTGAGAACTCGTTTATTTTGTCAAGTTTCAAAGAGCTACTACAAACCATGTTGGATTTAGAGTTCCAAATCCATCTATCTGTGTAGGAGAGTACAGAGGGAAACCTAAATATAAAAACTGCTACTGTAGACGAACGCTTCAACCTAGAAGAACAAAATTTGGTGAGCCAAGTGGGATTTGTGTACTGATCATTACCACCAAGTATCATCAAGATTCGGTGAAAAAATATTTGCTGGTATTTCGGAAACTCGTAATTTCTTAGAAGCTTGGCAACCCCTCTCAATGAAAGTGCTTTACCACAGTCTGTGCGTAGGACTACTTGAAGAGGAAACAAACCATAGAGACAAAACGGAGAACTCCTTTATTTTGTCTAGTTTCAAAGAGCTACTACAAACCATGTTGGATTTATAGTTCCAAATTCATCTATCTATATAGGAGAGAACAGAGAAAAACCTAAATATAAAAACTGCTACTGTAGACGAACGCTTCAACCTAGAAGAACAAAATTTGGTGAGCCAAGTGGGATTTGTGTACTGATCATTAGCACCAAGTATCACCAAGATTGGGTGAATAAATATTTGCTGGTATTTCGGAAACTCGTTATTTCTTAGAAGCTTGGCAACCCATCTCAATGAAAGTGCTTTTCCACAGTGTGTGCCTAGGGCTACTTGAAGAGGAAACAAACCATAGAGACAAAACAGAGAACTCCTTTATTTGGTCAAGTTTCAAAGAGCTACGAAAAACCATGTTGGATTTAGAGTTCCAAATTCATCTATCTATATAGGAGAGAACAGAGGGTAACCTAAATATAAAAACTGCAAATGTAGACGAACGCTTCAACCTAGAAGAACAAAATTTGGTAAGCCAAGTGGGATTTGTGTACTGATCATTACCACAAAGTATCATCAAGATTGGGTGAAAGAATATTTGCTGGTATTTCGGAAACTCGTTATTTCTTAGAAGCTTGGCAACCCATCTCAATGAAAGTGCTTTTCCACAGTCTGTACCTAGGGCTACTTGAAGAGGAAACAAACCATAGAGACAAAACTGAGAACTTCTTTATTTTGTCAGTATCAAAGAGCTACTACAAACCATGTTGGATTTAGAGTTCCAAATTCATCTATCTATATATTAGAGAACAGAGGGAAACCTAAATATAAAAACTGCTACTGTAGACGAACGCTTCAACCTAGAAGAACAAAATTTGGTGAGCCAAGTGGGATTTGTGAACTGATCATTACCACCAAGTATCATCAAGATTTGGTGAAAAAATATTTGCTGGTATTTCGGAAACTCGTAATTTCCTAGAAGCTTGGCAACCCCTTTCAATGAAAGTGCTTTTCCACAGTCTGTGCCTAGGGCTACATGAAGAGGAAACAAACCATAGAGACAAAACTGAGAACTCCTTTCTTTGGTCAAGTTTCAAAGAGCTACTACAAACCATGTTGGATTTAGAGTTCCAAATTCATCTATCTGTATAGGAGAGAACAGAGGGTAAACTAAATATAAAAACTGCTACTGTAGACGAACGCTTCAACCTAGAATAACAAAATTTGGTGAGCCAAGTGGGAAATGTGTACTGATCGTTAGCTCCAAGTATCATCAAGTTTGGGTGAAAAAATATTTGCTGGTATTTCGGACACTCGTTATTTCTTAGAAGCTTGGCAACCCCTCTCAATGAAAGTGCTTTTCCACAGTCTGCGCCTAGGGCTACTTGAAGAGGAAACAAACCATAGAGACAAAACGGAGAACTCCTTTATTTTGTCAAATTTCAAAGAGCTACTACAAACCATGTTGGATTTAGAGTTCCAAATTTATCTATCTATATAAGAGAGAACAGAGAAAAACCTAAATATAAAAACTGCTACTGTAGACGAACGCTTCAACCTAGAAGAACTAAATTTGGTGATGAAAGTGGGATTTGTGTACTGATCATTACCACCAAGTATCATCAAGATTCGGTGAAAAAATATTGGCTGGTATTTCGGAAACTCGTAATTTCTTAGAAGCTTGGCAACCCTTCTCAATGAAAGTGCTTTTCCACAGTCTGTGCCTAAGGCTACTTGAAGAGGAAACAAACCATAGAGACAAAACTGAGAACTCCTTTATTTTCTCAAGTTTCAAAGAGCTACTACAAACCATGTTGGATTTAGAGTTCCAAATTCATTTATCTATATGGGAGAGAACAGAGGGAAACCTAAATATAAAAACTGCTACTGTAGACGAACGCTTCAACCCAGAAGAACAAAATTTGGTGAGCCAAGTGGGATTTGTGTACTGATCTTTACCACCAAGTATTATCAAGATTGGGTGAAAAAATATTTGCTGGTATTTCGGAAACTCGTTATTTCGTAGAAGCTTGGCAATCCCTCTCAATGAAAGTGCTTTTCCACAGTCTGCGCCTAGGGCTACGTGAAGAGGAAACAAACCATAGAGACAAAACTGAGAACTCCTTTATTTTGTCAAGTTTCAAAGAGCTACTACAAACCATGTTGGATTTAGAGTTCCAAATTCATCTATCTGTGTAGGAGAGTACAGAGGGAAACCTAAATATAAAAACTGCTACTGTAGACGAGCGCTTCAACCTAGAAGAACAAAATTTGGTGAGCCAAGTGGGATTTGTGTACTGATCATTACCACCAAGTATCATCAAGATTCGGTGAAAAAATATTTGATGGTATTTCGGAAACTCGTAATTTCTTAGAAGCTTGGCAACCCCTCTCAATGAAAGTGCTTTACCACAGTCTGTGCGTAGGACTACTTGAAGAGGAAACAAACCATAGGGACAAAACGGAGAACTCCTTTATTTTGTCACGTTTCAAAGAGCTACTACAAACCATGTTGGATTCATAGTTCCAAATTCATCTATCTATATAGGAGAGAACAGAGAAAAACCTAAATATAAAAACTGCTACTGTAGACGAACGCTTCAACCTAGAAGAACAAAATTTGTTGAGTCAAGTGGGATTTGTGTACTGATCATTAGCACCAAGTATCATCAAGATTCGGTGAAAAAATATTTGCTGGTATTTCGGAAACACGTAATTTCTTAGAAGCTTGGCAACCCCTCTGAATGAAAGTGCTTTTCCACAGTCTGTGCCTAGGGCTACTTGAAGAGGAAACAAACCATAGAGACAAAACTGAGAACTCCTTTATTTTGTCAAGTTTCAAAGAGCTACGAAAAACCATGTTGGATTTAGAGTTCCAAATTCATCTATATATATAGGAGAGAACAGAGGGAAACCTAAATATAAAAACTGCTACTGTAGACGAACGCTTCAACCCAGAAGAACAAAATTTGGTGAGCCAAGTGGGATTTGGGTACTGATCTTTACCACCAAGTATTATCAAGATTGGGTGAAAAAATATTTGCTGGTATTTCTGAAACTCGTTATTTCGTAGAAGCTTGGCAACCCCTCTCAATGAAAGTGCTTTCCACAGTCTGTGCCTAGGGCTACTTGAAGAGGAAACAAACCACAGAGACAAAACTGAGAACTCCTTTATTTTGTCAAGTTTCAAAGAGCTACTACAAACCATGTTGGATTTAGAGTTCCAAATACATCTATCTATATATCAGAGAATCGAGGGAAACCTAAATATAAGAACTGCTACTGTAGACGAACGCTTCAACCTAGAAGAACAAAATTTGGTGAGCCAAGTGGGATTTGTGTACTGATCATTACCACCAAGTATCATCAAGATTGGGTGAATCAATATTTGCTGGTATTTCGGAAACTCGTTATTTCTTAGAAGCTTGGCAACCCATCTCAATGAAAGTGCTTTTCCACAGTGTGTGCCTAGAGCCACTTGAAGAGGAAACAAACCATAGAGACAAAACAGAGAACTCCTTTATTTGGTCAAGTTTCAAAGAGCTACGAAAAACCATGTTGGATTTAGAGTTCCAAATTCATCTATTTATAAAGGAGAGAACAGAGGGTAACCTAAATATAAAAACTGCTAATGTAGACGAACGCTTCAACCTAGAAGAACAAAATTTGGTAAGCCAAGTGGGATTTGTGTACTGATCATTACCACCAAGTATCATCAAGATTGGGTGAAAAAATATTTGCTGGTATTTCGGAAACTCGTTATTTCTTAGAAGCTTGGCAACCCGTCTCAATGAAAGTGCTTTTCCACAGTCTGTCCCTAGGGCTACTTGAAGAGGAAACAAACCATAGAGACAAAACTGAGAACTCCTTTATTTTGTCAGTTTCAAAGAGCTACTACAAACCATGTTGGATTTAGAGTTCCAAATTCATCTATGTATATATTAGAGAACAGAGGGAATCCTAAATATAAAAACTGCTACTGTAGACGAACGCTTCAACCTAGAAGAACAAAATTTGGTGAGCCAAGTGGGATTTGTGTACTGATCATTACCACCAAGTATCATCAAGATTTGGTGAAAAAATATTTGCTGGTATTTCGTAAACTCGTAATTTCATAGAAGCTTGGCAACCCCTTTCAATGAAAGTGCTTTTCAACAGTCTGTGCCTAGGGCTACATGAAGAGGAAACAAACAATAGAGACAAAACTGAGAACTCCTTTACTTGGTCAAGTTTCAAAGAGCTACGAAAAACCATGTTGGATTTAGATTTCCAAATTCATCTATCTGTATAGGAGAGAACAGAGGGTAACCTAAATATAAAAACTGCTACTGTAGACGAACGCTTCAACCTAGAATAACAAAATTTGGTGAGCCAAGTAGGAAATGTGTACTGATCGTTAGCTCCAAGTATCATCAAGATTGGTTGGAAAAATATTTGCTGGTATTTCGGAAACTCGTTATTTCTTAGAAGTTGGCAACCCCTCTCAATGAAAGTGCTTTCCACAGTCTGCGCCTAGGGCTACTTGAAGAGGAAACAAACAATAGAGACAAAACTGAGAACTCCTTTATTTGGTCAAGTTTAAAAGAGCTACTACAAACCATGTCGGATATAGAGTTCCAAATTCATCTTTCTATATAGGAGAGAACAGAGGGAAACCTAAATATAAAAACTGCTACTGAAGACGAACGCTTCAACCTAGAAGAACAAAATTGGGTGAGCCAAGTGAGACTTGTGTACTGATCATTACCACCAAGTATCATCAAGATTGGGTGAAAAAATATTTGCTGGTATTTCAGAAACTCGTAATTTCTTAGAAGCTTGGCAACCCCTCGCAATGAAAGTGTTTTACCACAGTCTGTGCCTAGGGCTACTTGAAGAGGAAACAAACCATAGAGACAAAACGGAGAACTGCTTTATTTTGTCAAGTTTCAAAGAGCTACTACAAACCATGTTGAATTTAGAGTTCCAAATTCATCTATCTATATAGGAGAGAACAGAGAAAAACCTAAGTATAAAAACTGATACTGTAGTCGAACGCTTCAACCTAGAAGAACACAATTTGGTGAGCCAAGTGGGATTTGTGTACTGATCATTACCACCAAGTATCATCAAGATTCGGTGAAAAAGTATTTGCTGGTATTTCGGAAACTCGTAATTTCTTAGAAGCTTGGCAACCCCTCTCAATGAAAGTGCTTTTCCACAGTCTGTGCCTAGGGCTACTTGAAGAGGAAACAAACCATAGAGACAAAACTGGGAACTCCTTTATTTTGTCAAGTTTCAAAGAGCTACTACAAACCATGTTGGATTTAGAGTTCCAAATTCATCTATCTATATGGGAGAGAACAGATGGAAACCTAAATATAAATACTGCTACTGTAGACGAACGCTTCAACCCAGAAGAACAAAATTTGGTGAGCCAAGTGGGATTTGTGTACTGATCTTTACCACCAAGTATCATCAAGATTGGGTGAAAAAATATTTGCTGGTATTTCGGAAACTCGTTATTTCTTAGAAGCTTGGCAACCCCTCTCAATGAAAGTGCTTTTCCACAGTCTCTGTTAAGGGCTACATTAAGCCGAAATAAATCATAGAGACAAAACCCAGAACTCCTCTATTTTGTCAAGTTTCAAAGAGCTATTACACACCATGTTGGATTTAGAGTTCCAAAATCATCTATCTATACAAGGGAGAACAGAGGGAACCTAAAAATATAAACTGCTACTGTAAACGAACGCTTCAACCTAGAAGAACAAAATTTGGTCAGTCAAGTGGGATTTGTGTACCGATCATTACCACCAAGTATCAACAAGATTGGGTGAAAAAATATTTGCTGGTATTTCGGAAACTCCTTATTTCTTCGAAGCTGGGCAACCCCTCTCAATGAAAGTGTTTTCCCAAAGTCTGTGCCTAGGGATACTTGAAGAGGAAACAAACCATAGAGACAAATCTGAGAACTCCTTTATTTTGTCAAGTTTTAAAGATCTACTACAAACGATGTTGGATTTAGAGTTCCAAATTCATCTATCTATATAGGAGAGAAGAGAGTGAAACCTAAAAATATAAACTGCAGTGTAAACGAACGCTTCAACCTAGAAGAACAAAATTTCGTGAGTCAAGTGGGATTTGTGTACCGATCATTACCACCAAGTATCATTAAGATTGGGTGAAAAAATATTTGCTCGTATTTCGGAAACTCGTTATTTCTTATCAACTTAGCAACCCCTCTCAATGAAAGTGCTTTTCCACAGTCTGTGCCTAGGGCTACTTGAATAGGAAACAAACCATAGAGAAAAAACTGAGAACTCCTTTATTTTGTCTGCTACTGCTACTGTAAACGAACACTTCAATCTAGAAGAAGAAAATTTGGTGAGTCAAGTGGGATTTGTGCACCGATCATTACCACCAAGTATCATCAACATTGGGTGAAAAAATATTTGCTGGTATTTTGGAAACTCGTAATTTCTTTGAAGCTTGGCAACCCCTCTCAATGAAAGTTTTTTCCACAGTCTCGGCTTAGGGCTACATGAAGCGGAAACCAATCATAGAGAAAAAACTGAGAACTTTTTTATTTTATCAATTTTCAAAGAGCTACTACAAGCCGTGTTGGATTTAGAGTTCCAAATTCATCATCTATATAGGAGAGAAAAGAGTGAAACCTAAAAATAAAACTGCTACTGTAAACGAACGCTTCAACCTAGAAGAACAAAATTTGGTGAGCCAAGTGGGATTTGTGTACTTGTCTTTACCACCACGTGTCACCAACATTGGGTGAAAAAATATTTGCTGGTATTTCAGAAACTCGTAATTACTTGGAAGCTTGGCAACACTTTTCAATGAAAGTGCTTTCCCACAGTCTCTGCTTATGGCTACATGAAGCTGAAACAAATCATAGAGAGAAAACTGAGAACTCCTGTATTTTGTCAATTTTCAAAAAGCTACTACAAACCATGTTGGATTTAGAGTTCCAAATTCATCTATCTATATAGGAGAGAAAAGAGTGAAACCTAAAAATAAAAACTGCTACTGTAAACGAACCCTTCCACCTAGAAGAAGAAAATTTGGTGAGCCAAGTGGGATCTGTGTACTTGTCATTACCACCAGGTATCATCAACATTGGGTGAAAAAATATTTGCTGGTATTTCGGAAACTCGTAATTTCTTGGAAGCTTCGCAACCCCTTTCAATGAAAGTGCTTTTCCACAGTCTCTGCTTAGGGCTACATGAAGCAGAAACAAATCATAGAGATAAAACTGAGAACTCCTTTATTTTGTCAATTTTCAAAGAGCTACTACACACCATGTTGGATATAAAGTTCCAAATTAATCTATCTATATAGGAGAGAACAGAATGAAACCTAAAAATAAAAACTGCTACAGTAAACGAACGCTTCAACCTAGAAAAACAAAATTTGGTTACCCATGTGGGATCTGTGTACTTGTCATTACCACCAAGTATCACCAACATTGGGTGAAAAAATATTTGCTTGTATTTCGGAAACTCTTAATTTCCTGGAAGCTTGGCAACCCCTTTCAATGAAAGTGCTTTTCCACAGTCTCTGCTAAGGGCACATGAAGTAAAAAAAAATCATGGAGACAAAACTGAGTACTCCTTTATTTTGTCAAGTTAGAAAGATCTACTACAAACCATGTTGGATTTAGAGTTCCAAAATCATCTATCTATATAGGAGAGAACAGAGTGAAACCTAAAAATAAAAACTGCTACGGTAAACGAACGCTTCAACCTAGAAGAAGAAAATTTGGTGAGTCAAGTGGCATTTGTGAACCGATCATTACCACCAAGTATCATCAAGATTGGGTGAAAAAATATTTGCTGGTATATTGGAAACACGTTATTTCTTAGAAGCTTGGCAACCCCTCTCAATTAAAGTGCTTTTCCACAGTCTGTTCCTAGGGATACTTGAAGAGGAAACAAACCATAGAGACAAAACTGAGAACTTTTTTATTTTGTCAAGTTTCAAAGAGCTACTACAAACCACGTTGGATTTAGAGTTCCAAATTCATCTATCTATATAGGAGAGAACAGAGGGAAACCTAAAAAGGAAAACTGCTACTGTAAACGAACGCTTCAACCTAGAAGAACAAAATTTGGTGAGCCAAGTGGTATTTGTGTACTAATCATTACCCCCAAGTATCATCAAGTTTGGGTGAAAAAATATTTGCTGGTATTTCGGAAACTCGTTATTTCTTAGAAGCTTGGCAACCCATCTCAATGAAAGTGCTTTTCCACAGTCTGTGCATAGGGCTACTTGAAGAGGAAACAAACCATAGAGACAAAACAGAGAACTCCTTTATTTGGTCAAGTTTCAAAAAGCTACGAAAAACCATGTTGGATTTAGAGTTCCAAATTCATCTATCTATATAGGAGAGAACAGAGAGAAACATAAATATAAAAACTGCTACTGTAGACGAACGCTTCAACCTAGAAGAACAAAATTTGGGGAGTCAAGTGAGATTTGTGTACTGATCATTAGCACCCATTGTCATCAAGATTGGGTGAAAAAATATTTGCTGGTATTTCGGAAACTCGTTTTTTCTTAGAAGCTTGGCAACCCCTCTCAATGAAAGTGCTTTTCCACAGTCTGTGCCTAGGGCTACTTGAAGAGGAAACAAACCATAGAGACAAAACTGAGAACTCCTTTATTTTATCAAGTTTCAAAGAGCTACTACAAACCATGTTGGATTTAGAGTTCCAAATTCATCTATCTATATAGGAGAGAACAGAGGGAAACCTAAATATAAAAACTGCTACTGTAGACGAACGCTTCAACCCAGAAGAACAAAATTTGGTGAGCCAAGTGGGATTTGTGTACTGATCTTTACCACCTAGTATTATCAAGATTGGGTGAAAAAATATTTGCTGGTATTTCTGAAACTCGTTATTTCGTAGAAGCTTGGCAACCCCTCTCAATGAAAGTGCTTTCCACAGTCTGTGCCTAGGGCTACTTGAAGAGGAAACAAACCACAGAGACAAAACTGAGAACTCCTTTATTTTGTCAAGTTTCAAAGAGGTACTACAAACCATGTTGGATTTAGACTTCCAAATTCATCTATCTATATATCAGAGAATCGAGGGAAACCTAAATATAAGAACTGCTACTGTAGACGAACGCTTCAACCTAGAAGAACAAAATTTGGTGAGCCAAGTGGGATTTGTGTACTGATCATTACCACCAAGTATCATCAAGATTGGGTGAATCAATATTTGCTGGTATTTCGGAAACTCGTTATTTCTTAGAAGCTTGGCAACCCATCTCAATGAAAGTGCTTTTCCACAGTGTGTGCCTAGAGCCACTTGAAGAGGAAACAAACCATAGAGACAAAACAGAGAACTCCTTTATTTGGTCAAGTTTCAAAGAGCTACGAAAAACCATGTTGGATTTAGAGTTCCAAATTCATCTATTTATAAAGGAGAGAACAGAGGGTAACATAAATATAAAAACTGCTAATGTAGACGAACGCTTCAACCTAGAAGAACAAAATTTGGTAAGCCAAGTGGGATTTGTGTACTGATCATTACCACCAAGTATCATCAAGATTGGGTGAAAAAATATTTGCTGGTATTTCGGAAACTCGTTATTTCTTAGAAGCTTGGCAACCCGTCTCAATGAAAGTGCTTTTCCACAGTCTGTGCCTAGGGCTACTTGAAGAGGAAACAAACCATAGAGACAAAACTGAGAACTCCTTTATTTTGTCAGTTTCAAAGAGCTACTACAAACCATGTTGGATTTAGAGTTCCAAATTCATCTATGTATATATTAGAGAACAGAGGGAATCCTAAATATAAAAACTGCTACTGTAGACGAACGCTTCAACCTAGAAGAACAAAATTTGGTGAGCCAAGTGGGATTTGTGTACTGATCATTACCACCAAGTATCATCAAGATTTGGTGAAAAAATATTTGCTGGTATTTCGTAAACTCGTAATTTCATAGAAGCTTGGCAACCCCTTTCAATTAAAGTGCTTTTCAACAGTCTGTGCCTAGGGCTACATGAAGAGGAAACAAACCATAGAGACAAAACTGAGAACTCCTTTACTTGGTCAAGTTTCAAAGAGCTACGAAAAACCATGTTGGATTTAGATTTCCAAATTCATCTATCTGTATAGGAGAGAACAGAGGGTAACCTAAATATAAAAACTGCTACTGTAGACGAACGCTTCAACCTAGAATAACAAAATTTGGTGAGCCAAGTAGGAAATGTGTACTGATCGTTAGCTCCAAGTATCATCAAGATTGGTTGGAAAAATATTTGCTGGTATTTCGGAAACTCGTTATTTCTTAAAAGTTGGCAACCCCTCTCAATGAAAGTGCTTTCCACAGTCTGCGCCTAGGGCTACTTGAAGAGGAAACAAACAATAGAGACAAAACTGAGAACTCCTTTATTTGGTCAAGTTTCAAAGAAGCTACTACAAACCATGTCGGATATAGAGTTCCAAATTCATCTTTCTATATAGGAGAGAACAGAGGGAAACCTAAAATATAAAAACTGCTACTGAAGACGAACGCTTCAACCTAGAAGAACAAAATTGGGTGAGCCAAGTGAGATTTGTGTACTGATCATTACCACAGAGTATCATCAAGATTGGGTGAAAAAATATTTGCTGGTATTTCGGAAACTCGTTATTTCTTAGAAGCTTGGCAACCCTCGCAATGAAAGTGTTTTACCACAGTCTGTGCCTAGGGCTACTTGAAGAGGAAACAAACCATAGAGACAAAACGGAGAACTCCTTTATTTTGTCAAGTTTCAAAGAGCTACTACAAACCATGTTGCATTTAGAGTTCCAAATTCATCTATCTATATAGGAGAGAACAGAGAAAAACCTAAGTATAAAAACTGCTACTGTAGTCGAACGCTTCAACCTGAAGAACACAATTTGGTGAGCCAAGTGGGATTTGTGTACTGATCATTACCACCAAGTATCATCAAGATTCGGTGAAAAAATATTTGCTGGTATTTCGGAAACTCGTAATTTCTTAGAAGCTTGGCAACCCCTCTCAATGAAAGTGCTTTTCCACAGTCTGTGCCTAGGGCTACTTGAAGAGGAAACAAACCATAGAGACAAAACTGGGAACTCCTTTATTTTGTCAAGTTTCAAAGAGCTACTACAAACCATGTTGGATTTAGAGTTCCAAATTCATCTATCTATATGGGAGAGAACAGATGGAAACCTAAATATAAATACTGCTACTGTAGACGAACGCTTCAACCCAGAAGAACAAAATTTGGTGAGCCAAGTGGGATTTGTGTACTGATCTTTACCACCAAGTATCATCAAGATTGGGTGAAAAAATATTTGCTGGTATTTCGGAAACTCGTTATTTCTTAGAAGCTTGGCAACCCCTCTCAATGAAAGTGCTTTTCCACAGTCTCTGTTAAGGGCTACATTAAGCCGAAATAAATCATAGAGACAAAACTGGGAACTCCTTTATTTTGTCAAGTTTCAAAGAGCTATTACACACCATGTTGGATTTAGAGTTCCAAAATCATCTATCTATACAAGGGAGAACAGAGGGAACCTAAAAATATAAACTGCTACTGTAAACGAACGCTTCAACCTAGAAGAACAAAATTTGGTCAGTCAAGTGGGATTTGTGTACCGATCATTACCACCAAGTATCATCAAGATTGGGTGAAAAAATATTTGCTGGTATTTCGAAACTCCTTATTTCTTAGAAGCTGGGCAACCCCTCTCAATGAAAGTGTTTTTCCAAAGTCTGTGCCTAGGGATACTTGAAGAGGAAACAAACCATAGAGACAAATCTGAGAACTCCTTTATTTTGTCAAGTTTTAAAGATCTACTACAAACGATGTTGGATTTAGAGTTCCAAATTCATCTATCTATATAGGAGAGAAGAGAGTGAAACCTAAAAATATAAACTGCAGTGTAAACGAACGCTTCAACCTAGAAGAACAAAATTTGGTGAGTCAAGTGGGATTTGTGTACCGATCATTACCACCAAGTATCATTAAGATTGGGTGAAAAAATATTTGCTCGTATTTCGGAAACTCGTTATTTCTTATCAACTTAGCAACCCCTCTCAATGAAAGTGCTTTTCCCCAGTCTGTGCCTAGGGCTACTTGAATAGGAAACAAACCATAGAGAAAAAACTGAGAACTCCTTTATTTTGTCTGCTACTGCTACTGTAAACGAACACTTCAATCTAGAAGAAGAAAATTTGGTGAGTCAAGTGGGATTTGTGAACCGATCATTACCACCAAGTATCATCAACATTGAGTGAAAAAATATTTGCTGGTATTTTGGAAACTCGTAATTTCTTTGAAGCTTGGCAACCCCTCTCAATGAAAGTTTTTTCCACAGTCTCGGCTTAGGGCTACATGAAGCGGAAACCAATCATAGAGAAAAAACTGAGAACTCCTTTATTTTATCAATTTTTCAAAGAGCTACTACAAGCCGTGTTGGATTTAGAGTTCCAAATTCATCATCTATATAGGAGAGAAAAGAGTGAAACCTAAAAATAAAACTGCTACTGTAAACGAACGCTTCAACCTAGAAGAACAAAATTTGGTGAGCCAAGTGGGATTTGTGTACTTGTCTTTACCACCACGTGTCACCAACATTGGGTGAAAAAATATTTGCTGGTATTTCAGAAACTCGTAATTACTTGGAAGCTTGGCAATACTTTTCAATGAAAGTGCTTTCCCACAGTCTCTGCTTATGGCTACATGAAGCTGAAACAAATCATAGAGAGAAAACTGAGAACTCCTGTATTTTGTCAATTTTCAAAGAGCTACTACAAACCATGTTGGATTTAGAGTTCCAAATTCATCTATCTATATAGGAGAGAAAAGAGTGAAACCTAAAAATAAAAAACTGCTACTGTAAACGAACCCTTCCACCTAGAAGAAGAAAATTTGGTGAGCCAAGTGGGATCTGTGTACTTGTCATTACCACCAGGTATCATCAACATTGGGTGAAAAAATATTTGCTGGTATTTCGGAAACTCATAATTTCTTGGAAGCTTCGCAACCCCTTTCAATGAAAGTGCTTTTCCACAGTCTCTGCTTAGGGCTACATGAAGCAGAAACAAATCATAGAGATAAAACTGAGAACTCCTTTATTTTGTCAATTTTCAAAGAGCTACTACACACCATTGTTGGATATAAAGTTCCAAATTAATCTATCTATATAGGAGAGAACAGAATTGAAACCTAAAAATAAAAACTGCTACAGTAAACGAACGCTTCAACCTAGAAAACAAAATTTGGTTACCCATGTGGGATCTGTGTACTTGTCATTACCACCAAGTATCACCAACATTGGGTGAAAAAATATTGCTTGTATTTCGGAAACTCTTAATTTCTTGGAAGCTTGGCAACCCCTTTCAATGAAAGTGCTTTTCCACAGTCTCTGCTAAGGGCACATGAAGTAAAAAAAAATCATGGAGACAAAACTGAGTACTCCTTTATTTTGTCAAGTTAGAAAGATCTACTACAAACCATGTTGGATTTAGAGTTCCAAAATCATCTATCTATATAGGAGAGAACAGAGGAAACCTAAAAATAAAAACTGCTACGGTAAACGAACGCTTCAAACTAGAAGAACAAAATTTGGTTTTCCAAGTGGCATTTGTGAACCGATCATTACCACCAAGTATCATCAAGATTGGGTGAAAAAATATTTGCTGGTATTTCAGAAACTCGTTATTTCTTAGAAGCTACACAACCCCTCTCAATGAAAGTGCTTTTCCACAGTCTGTGCCTAGGGCTACTTGAAGAGGAAACAAACCATAGAGACAAAACTGAGAACTCCTTTATTTTGTCAAGTTAGAAAGATCTACTACAAACCATGTGGCATTTAGAGTTCCAAATTCATCAATCTATATCGGAGAGAACAGAGTGAAACCTAAAAATCAAAACTGCTTCTGTAAACGAACGCTTCAACCTAGAAGAAGAAAATTTGGTGAGTCAAGTGGCATTTGTGAACCGATCATTACCACCAAGTATCATCAAGATTGGGTGAAAAAATATTTGCTGGTATTTTGGAAACACGTTATTTCTTAGAAGCTTGGCAACCCCTCTCAATTAAAGTGCTTTTCCACAGTCTGTTCCTAGGGATACTTGAAGAGGAAACAAACCATAGAGACAAAACTGAGAACTTTTTTATTTTGTCAAGTTTCAAAGAGCTACTACAAACCACGTTGGATTTAGAGTTCCAAATTCATCTATCTATATAGGAGTGAACAGAGGGAACCTAAAAATATAAACTGCTACTGTAAATGATCGCTTCAACTAGAAGAACAAAATTTGGTGAGCCAAGTGAGATCTGTGTACTTGTCATTACAACCAAGTATCACCAAGATTGAGTGAAAAAATATTTGCTGGTATTTCTGAAACTCGATATTTCTTAGAAGCTTGGCAACCCCTCTCAATGAAAGTGCTTTTCCACAGTCTGTGCCTAGAGCTATTGAAGAGGAAACAAACCATAGAGACAAAATTGAGAACTCCTTTATTTTGTCAAGTTTCAAAGAGCTACTACAAACCATGTTGGATTTAGTGTTCCAAATTCATCTATCTGTATAGGAGAGAACAGAGTGAAACCTAAAAATAAAAACAGCTCCTGTAAACGAACCCATCCACCTAGAAGAAAATTTGGTGAGCCAAGTGGGATTTGTGTACTTGTCATTACCACCACGTATCATCAACATTTGGTGAAAAAATATTTGCTGGTATTTCGGAAACTCGTAAATACTTGGAAGCTTGGAAACCCCTTTCACTGAAAGTGCTTTTCCACAGTCTCTGCTTAGGGCTACATGAAGCGGAAACAAATCATAGAGAGAAACTGAGAACTCCTTTATTTTGTCAATTTTCAAAGAGCTACTACACACCATGTGGGATTTAAAGTTCCAAAATCATCTATCTATATAGGGAGAGAAGAGAGTGAAACCTAAAAATAAAAACTGCTACTGTAAACGAACGCTTCAACCTAGAAAAACAAAATTTGGTGAGCCAAGTGGGATCTTTGTACTTGTCATTACCACCACGTATCACCAACATTGGGTGTAAAGATATTTGCTGGTATTTCAGAAACTCGTAATTTCTTGGAAGCTTGGCAACCCCTTTCAATGAAAGTGCTTTCCCACAGTCTCTGCTTAGGGCTACATGAAGCAGAAACAAATCATAGAGACAAAAATGAGAACTCCTTTATTTTGTCAAGTTCAAAGAGCTACTACAAACCATGTTGGATTTATAGTTCCAAATTCATCTATCTATATAGGAGAGAACAGAGGGAACCCAAAAATATAAACTGCTACTGTAAACGAACGCTTCAACCTAGAAGAACAAAATTTGGTGGGTCAAGTGTGATTTGTGTACCGATCATTACCAGCAAGTATCATTAAGATTGAGTGAAAAAATATTTGCTGGTATTTCTGAAACTCGTTATTTCTTAGAAGCTTGGCAACCCCTCTTAATGAAAGTGATTTTCCACAGTCTGTGCCTAGGGCTATTGAAGAGGAAACAAACCATAGAGACAAAACTGAGAACTCCTTTATTTTGTCAAGTTTCAAAGAGCTAATACAACCATGTTGGATTTAGAATTCCAAATTCATCTATCTATATAGGAGAGAACAGATTGAAACCAAAATATAAAAACTGCTACTGTAGACGAACGCTTCTACCTAGAAGAACAAAATTTGGTTAGCCAAGTGCGATTTGTGTACTGATCATTACCACCAAGTATCATCAAGATTGGGTGAAAAAATATTTGCTGGTATTTCGGAAACTCGTTATTTCTTAGAAGCTTGGCAACCCCTTTCAATGAAAGTGCTTTTCCACAACTGTGCCTAGGGCTACTTGAAGAGGAAACAAACCATAGAAACAAAACTGAGAACTCCTTTACTTTGTCAAGTTTCAAAGAGCTACTACAAACCATGTTGGATTTAGAGTTCCAAATTTAATCTATCTGTAAGGGAGAGAACAGAGGGAAACTTAAAATAAAAACTGCTACTGTAATCGAACGCTTCAACCTAGAAGAAAAAAATTTGGTGAGCCAAGTGGGATTTGTGTACTTGTCATTACCACCACGTATCATCAACATTGGGTGAAAAAATATTTGCTGGTATTTCGAATACTCATTATTTTTTAGAAGCTTGGAAACCCCTCTCAATGAAAGTGCTTTTTCACAGTCTCTGCTTAGGGCTACATTAAGCGGAAACAAATCATAGAGACAAAACTGAGAACTCCTTTATTTTGCCACGTTTCATAAAGCTATTACACACCATATTGCATTTTGAGTTCCAAATTCATATATCTATATTGGAGAGAACAGAGTGAAACCAAAATAAAAACTGCTACTCTAAACAAACGCTTCAACCTAGAAGATCAAAATTTGGTGAGCCAAGTGGGATTTGTGTACTTGTCATTACCACCACGTATCATCAAGATTGGGTGAAAAAATATTTGCTGGTATTTCGGAAACTCGTTATTTCTTGGAAGCTTGGCAACCCCTTTCAATGAAAGTGCTTTTCCACAGTCTCTGCTTAGGGCTACATGAAGCGGAAACAAATCATAGAGACAAAACTGAGAACTCCTTTATTTTGTCAAGTTTCAAAGAGCTATTACACACCATTTTGGATTTAGAGTTTCAAATTCATCTATCTATATAGGAGAGAACAGAGTGAAACCTAAAAATAAAAACTGCTAGTGTAAACGAACGCTTCAACCTAGAAGAACAAAATTTGGTGAGCCAAGTGGGATCTGCGTACTTGTCATTACCACCACATATCACCAAAATAGGGTGAAAAAATATTTGCTGGTATTTCAGAAACTCGTAATTTCTTGGAAGCTTGGCAACCCCTTTCAATGAGAGAGCTTTCCCACAGTCTCTGCTTAGGGCTACATGAAGTAAAAAAAAAATCGTAGACACAAAACTGAGAAATCCTTTATTTTTTCAACTTTCAAAGAGCTACTACAAACCATGTTGGATTTAGAGTTCCAAAATCATTTATCTATACAGGAGAGAGCAGAGGGAACCTAAAAATATAAACTGCTACTGTAAACGAACGCTTCAACCTAGAAGAAGAAAATTTGGTGAGTCTAGTGGGATTTGTGAACCGATCATTACCACCAAGTATCATCAAGATTGGGTGAAAATATATTTGCTGGTATATTGGAAACTCGTTATTTCTTAGAAGCTTGGCAACCCCTCTCAATGAAAGTGCTTTTCCACAGTCTGTGCCTAGGGCTACTTGAAGAGGAAACAAACCATAGAGACAAAACTGAGAACTCCTTTATTTTTTCAAGTTTCAAAAAGCTACTACAAACCATGTGGATTTAGAGTTCCAAATTCATCTATCTGTATAGGAGAGAACAGAGTGAAAACTAAAAATAAATACTGCTACTGTAAACGAACGCTTCAACCTAGAAGAACAAAATTTGGTGAGCCAAGTTGGATTTATGTACTTGTCATTACCACCACATATCATCAACATTGGGTGAAAAAATATTTGCTGGTATTTCGGAAACTCGTAATTTCTTGTAAGCTTGGCAACCCCTTTCAATGAAAGTGCTTTTCCACAGTCTCTGTTTAGGGCAACATGAAGCGGAAACAAATCATAGAGACAAAACTGAGAACTCCTTTATTTTGTCAAGTTTCAAAGAGCTATTACACACCATTTTGGATTTAGAGTTTCAAATTCATCTATCTATATAGGAGAGAACAGAGTGAAACCTAAAAGAAAAACTGCTATTGTAAACGAACGCTTCAACCTAGAAGAAGAAAATTTGGTGAGCCAAGTGGGATCTGTGTACTTGTCATTACCACCACGTATCATCAACATTGGGTGAAAAAATATTTGCTGGAATTTCGAAAACTCGTAATTTCTTGGAAGCTTGGAAACCCCTTTCAATAAAAAATGGTTTTCCAGAGTCTCTCCTTAGGGTTACATGAAGCGGAAACAAATCATAGAGACAAAATTGAGAACTCCTTTACTTTGTCAAGTTTCAAAGAGCTACTACAAACCATGTCGGATTTAGAGTCCCAAATTCATTTATCTATATAGGAGAGAGCAAAGGGAACCTAAAAATATAAACTGCTACTGTAAACGATTGCTTTAACCTAGAAGAACAAAATTCGGTGAGTTAAATGGGATTTGTGTACCGATCATTACCACCAAGTATCATAAAGATTGGGTGAAAAAATATTTGCTGGTATTTCGGAGACTCGTAATTTCTGGAAAACTTGTCAACCCATTTCAATGAAAGTGATTTTCCACAGTCTCTGCTTAGGGCTACATGAAGCGGAAACAAATCATAGAGACAAAACTGAGAACTCCTTTATTTTGTCAAGTTTCAAAGAGCTATTACACACCATGTTGAAAATAGAGTTTCAAATTCATCTATGTATATAGGAGAGAACAGAGGGAACCTAAAAATAAAAACTGCTACTGTAAACGAATGCTTCAACCTAGAAGAACAAAATTTGGTGAGTCAAGTGGGATTGTGTACCGATCATTACCACCAAGTATCATCAAGGTTGGGTTAAAAAATATTTTCTGGTATTTCAAATACTCGTTATTTCTTAGAAGCTTGGCAACCCCTCTCATTGAAAGTGCTTTTCCACAGTCTCTGCCTAGGGCTACTTGAAGAGGAAACAAACCATAGAGACAAAACTGAGAACTCCTTTATTTTGTCAAGTTTCAAAGAGCTACTACAAACCATGTTGGATTTAGAGTTCCAAATTCATCTATCTATATAGGAGAGAAAAGAGGGAAACCTAAATGTTAAAACTGCTACTCTAGACAAACGCTTCAACCTAGAAGAACAAAATTTGGTGAGTCAAGTCGATTTGTGTACCGATCATTACCACCAAGTATCATCAAGATTGGGTTAAAAAATATTTGCTGGCATTTTGGAAACTTGTTATTTCTTAGATACTTGGCAACCCCTCTCAATGAAAGTGCTTTTCCACAGTCTGTGACAAGGGCTACTTGAGGAGGAAACAAACCATAAAGACAAACCTGAGAACTCCTTTATTTTGTTAAGTTTCAAAGAGCTACTACAAACCATGTTGGATTTAGAGTTCCAAATTCATGTATCTATATAGGAGAGAACATAGGAAAACCTAAATATTAAAACTGCTACTGTAGACGAACGCTTCAACCTAGAAGAAAAAAATTTGGTGAGCCAAGTGGGATTTGTGTAGTGATCATTACCACCAAGTATCATGAAGATTGGTGAAAAAATAATTGCTGGTATTTCGGAAACTCGTTATTTCTTAGAAGATTGACAACCCCTCTAAATGAAAGTGCTTCTCCACAGTCTCTGGTTAGGGCTACTTGAAGCGGAAACAGATCATAGAGACAAATCTGAGAACTCCTTTATTTTGACAATTCAAAGAGCTACTACACACCATGTTGGATTTAGAGTTCCAAATTCATCATCTATATAGGAGAGAACAGAGGGAACCTAAAAATATTAACTGCTACTGTAAACGAACGCTTCAACATAGAATAACAAAATGTGGTGAGCCAAGTGGGATCTGTGTACTTGTCATTACCACCACGTATCACCGACATTGGGTCAAAAAATATTTGCTTGTATTTCGGAAAATCGTAATTTCTTGGGAGCTTGGCAACCCCTTTCAATGAAAGTGCTTTTCCACAGTCTCTGCTTAGGTCTAATGAAGCGAAAAACAAATCATAGAGACAAAACTGAGAACTTCTTTATTTTGTCAAGTTTCAAAAAGCTATTACACAACATTTTGGATTTAGAGTTCCAAATTCATCTATCTATATAGGAGAGAACAGAGGGAACCTAAAAATATTAACTGCTACTGTAAACGAACGCTTCAACCTAGTAGAACAAAATTTGGTGAGCCAAGTGGGATTTGTGTAGTGATCATTACCACCAAGTATCATGAAGAATGGGTGAAAAAATAATTGCTGGTATTTCGGAAACTCGTTATTTCTTAGAAGATTGACAACCCCTCTCAATGAAAGTGCTTCTCCACAGTCTCTGGTTAGGGCTACTTGAAGCGGAAACAAATCATAGAGACAAAACTGAGAACTCCTTTGTTTTGTCAATTTTCAAAGAGCTACTACAAACCATGTTGGATTTAGAGTTCCAAATTCATCATCTATATAGGAGAGAACAGAGTGAAACCTAAAAATAAAAACTGCTACTGTAATCGAACGCTTCAACCTAGAAGAACAAAATTTGGTGAGCCAAGTGGATCTGTGTACTTGTCATTACCACCACGTATCACCGACATTGGGTCAAAAAATATTTGCTTGTATTTCGGAAACTCGTAATTTCTTGGAAGCTTGGCAACCCCTTTCAATGAAAGTGCTTTTCCACAGTCTCTGCTTAGGGCTACATGAAGCGGAAACAAGTCATAGAGACAAAACTGAGAAATTCTTTATTTTGTCAAGTTTCAAAAAGCTATTACACACTGTGTTGGATTTGGAGTTCCAAATTCATCTATCTATATAGGAGAGAACAGAGGGAACCTAAAAATATAAACTGCTACTGTAATCGAACGCTTCAACGTAGAAGAACAAAATTTGGTGAGTCAAGTGGGATTTGTGTACCGATCATTACCACCACGTATCATCAAGTTTGGGTGAAAAAATATTTGCTGGTATTTCGAATACTCGTTATTAGAAGCTTGGCAACCCCTCTCAATGAAAGTGCTTTTCCACAGTCTTTGCTTAGGGCTACATGAAGCGGAAACAAATCATAGAGAGAAAACGGAGAACTCCTTTATTTTGTCAAGTTTCAAAAAGCTATTACACACCATTTAAGATTTAGAGTTCCAAATTCATCTATCTATATAGGAGAGAACATAGGGAACCTAAAAATATAAACTGCTACTGTAAACGAACGCTTCAACCTAGAAGAACAAAATTTGGTGAGTCAAGTGGGATTTGTGTTACCGATCATTACCACCAAGTATCATCAAGATTGGTTGAAAAAATATTTGCTGGTATTTCGGAAAGTCGTTATTTCTTAGAAGCTTGGCAACCCCTCTCATTGAAAGTGCTTTTCCACAGTCTGTACCTAAAGCTACTTGAAGAGGAAACAAACAATAGAGACAAAACTTAGAACTCCTTTATTTTTTCAAGTTGCAAAGATCTAATACAAACCATGTTGCATTTAGAGTTCCAAATGCATCTATCTATATAGGAGAGAACAAAGTGAAACCTAAAAATAAAAACTGCTACTGTAAACTAACGCTTCAACCTAGAAGAAGAAAATTTGATTAGCCAAGTGGGATTTGTGTAGTGATCATTACCACCAAGTATCATCAAGATTGGGTGAAAAAATATTTGCTGGTATTTCGGAAACTCGTTATTTCTTAGAAGTTTGGCAACCCCTCTCAATGAAAGTGCTTTTCCAGAGTCTGTGCCTATGGGTACTTGAAGAGGAAACAAACCATAGAGACAAAACTGAGAACTCCTTTATTTTGTCAACTTTCAAAGAGCTATTACACACCATGTTGGATTTAGATTTCCAAATTCATCTAGCTATATATGAGAGAACAGAGGAAACCTAAAAATATAAACTGCTACTGTAAACGAACGCTTCAACCTAGAAGATCAAAATTTGGTGAGCCAAGTGGGATCTGTGTACTGATCATTACCACCAAGTATTGTCAAGATTGGGTGAAAGAATATTTGCTTGTATTTCGAATACTCGTTATTTCTTAGAAGCTTGGAAACCCCTCTCAATGAAAGTGCTTTTACACAGTCTCTGTATAGGGATACATGAAGCGGAAACAAATCATAGAGACTCAACTGAGAACTCCTTTATTTTGTCAAGTTTCAAAGAGCTATTACACACCATGTTGGATTTAGAGTTCCAAATTCATCATCTATATAGGAGAGGACAGAGTGAAACCTAAAAATAAAAACTGCTACTGTAAACGAACGCTTCAACCTAGAAGAAGTAAATTTGGTGGGCCAAGTGGGATTTGTGTACTGATCATTACCACCAAGTATCATAAAGATTGGGTGACAAAATATTTGCTGGTATTTCGGAAACTCGTTATTTCTTAGAAGTGTGGCAACCCCTCTCAATGAAAGTGCTTTTCAACAGTACGTGCCTAGGGCTACTTGAAGAGGAAACAAACCATAGAGACAAAACTGAGAACTCCATTATTTTGTCAAGTTTCAAAAGCTACTACAAACCATTTTGTATTTAGAGTTCCAAACTCATCTATCTATATAGGAGAGAAGAAAGTGAAACCTAAAAATAAAAACTGCTACTGTAGACGAACGCTTCAACCTAGAAGAACAAAATTTGGTGAGCCAAGTGGGATTTGTGTAGTGATCATTACCACCAAGTATCATGAAGATTGGTTGAAAAAATATTTGCTGGTATTTCGGAAACTCGTTATTTCTTAGAAGTTTGGCAACCCCTCTCAATGTAAGGGCTATTCCACAGTATGTGCCTTGGGCTACATGAATAGGAAACAAACCATAGAGACAAAACTGAGAACTCCTTAATTTGTTAAGTTTCAAAAAGCTGTTACACACCATTTTGGATTTAGAGTTTGAAATTCATCTATCTACATATGAGAGAACGGAGGGAACCTAAAAATAAAAACTGCTACTGTAAACGAACGCTTCAACCTAGAAGAACAAAATTTGGTGAGCCAAGTGGGATTTGTGTAGTGATCATTACCACCAAGTATCATGAAGTTAGGTTGAAAAAATATTTGCTGGTATTTCGGAAACTCGTTATTTCTTAGAAGCTTGGCAATCCCTCTCAATTAACGTGCTTTTCCACAGTCTGTGCCTAGGGCTACTTGAAGAGGAAACAAACCATAGAGGCAAAACATAGAACTCCTTTATTTTGTCAATTTTCAAAGTGCTACTACAAACCATGTTGGATTTAGAGTTCCAAATTCATCATCTATATAGGAGAGAACAGAGTGAAACCTAAAAATAAAAACTGCTACTGTAAACTAACGCTTCAACCTAGAAGAACAAAATTTGGTGAGCCAAGTGGGATTTGTGTAGTGATTATTACAACCAAGTGTCATGAAGATTGGGTGAAAAAATAATTGCTGGTATTTCGGAAACTCGTTATTTCTTAGAAGATCGCCAACCCCTCTCAATGCAAGTGCTTCTGAACAGTCTCTGGTTACGGCTACTTGAAGCGGAAACAAATCATAGAGACAAAACTGAGAACTCCTTTATTTTGTCAATTTTAAAAGAGCTACTATAAACGTTGTTGGATTTAGAGTTCCAAATTCATCATCTATATAGGAGAGAACAGAGTGAAACCTAAAAATAAAAACTGCTACTGTAAACGAATGCTTCAACCTAGAAGAACAAAATTTGTTGAGCCAAGTGGGTTCTGTGTACTTGTCATTACCACCACGTATCACCAACATTGGGTCAAAAAATATTTGCTGGTATTTCGGAAACTCGTAATTTCTTGGAAGCTTGGCAACCCCTTTCAATGAAAGTGCTTTTCCACTGTCTCTGCTTAGGGCTACATGAAGCGGAAACAAATAATAGAGACAAAACAGAGAACTCCTTTATTTTGTCAAGTTTCAAAAAGCTATTACACACCATTTTGGATTTAGAGTTCCAAATTCATCTATCTATATAAAAGAGAACAGAGGGAACCTAAAAATATTAACTGCTACTGTAAACGAACGCTTCAACCTAGAAGAACAAAATTTGGTGAGTCAAGTGGGATTTGTGTACCGATTATTAAGACCAAGTATCATCAAGTTTGGGTGACAAAATATTTGCTGGCATTTCGGAAACTCGTTATTTCTTAGAAGTATGGCAACCCCTCTCAATGAAAGTGCTTTTCCACAGTCTGTAACTAGGGCTACTTGAGGAGGAAACAAACCATCGAGACAAAACTGAGAACTCCTTTATTTTGTTAAGTTTCAAAGAGCTACTGCAAACCATGTTGGATTTACAGTTCCAAATTCATCTATCTATATAGGAGAGAACGGAGGGAAACCTAAATATTAAAACTTCTACTGTAGACGAACGCTTCAACCTAGAAAAACAAAATTTGGTGAGCCAAGTGGGATTTGTGTAGTGATCTTTACCACCAAGTATCATGAAGATTGGGTGAAAAAATATTTGCTGGTATTTCGGAAACTCATTATTTTTTAGAAGCTTGGCAACCCCTCTGAATGAAAGTGCTTTTCCACAGTCTCTGCTTAGGGCTACTTGAAGCGGAAACAAATCATAGAGACAAAACTGAGAACCCCTTTATTTTGCCAATTTTCAAAGAGCTACTACAAAGCATGTTGGATTTAGAGTTCCAAATTCATCATCTATATAGGAGAGAACAGAGTGAAACCTAAAAATAAAAACTGCTACTGTAAACGAATGCTTCAACTTAGAAGAACAAAATTTGGTGAGCCAAGTGAGATCTGTGTACTGATCATTACCACCAAGTATCATCAAGATTGGGTGAAAAAATATTTGCTGGTATTTCGAATACTCGTTATTTCTTAGAAGCTTGGCAACCCCTCTCAATGAAAGTGCTTTTCCACAGTCTCTGTTTAGGGCTACATGAAGCGGAAACAAATCATAGAGACTCAACTGAAACTCCTTTATTTTGTCAAGTTTCAAAGATCTCTTACACAAAATGTTGGATTTAGATTTCCTAATTCAACATCGATATTGGAGAGAACAGAGTGAAACCTAAAAATAATAACTGCTACTGTAAACGAACGCTACAACCTAGAAGAAGTAAATTTGGTGAGCCAAGTGGGATTTATGTACTGATCATTACCACCAAGTATCATCAAGATTGGGTCACAAAATATTTGCTGGTATTTCGGAAACTCTTTATTTCTTAGAAGTTTGGCAACCCTTCTCATTGAAAGTGCTTTTCCACAGTATGTGCCTAGGGCTACTTGAAGAGGAAACAAACCATATAGACAAAACTGAGAACTCAATTATTTTCTCAAGTTTCAAAGAGCTACTACAAACCATGTTGTATTTAGAGTTCCAAATTCATCTATCTATATAGGAGAGAACAAAGTGAAACCTAAAAATAAAAACTGCTACTGTAAACGAACGCTTCAACCTAGAAGAACAAAATTTGGTGAACCAAGTGGGATTTGTGTACTGATCATTTCCACCAAGTATCATGAAGATTGGGTGACAAAATATTTGCTGGTATTTCGGAAACTCGTTATTTCTTAGAAGTGTGGCAACCCCTCTCAATGAAATTGCTTTTCAACAGTACGTGCCTAGGGCTACTTGAAGAGGAAACAAACCATAGAGACAAAACTGAGAACTCCATTATTTTGTCAAGTTTCAAAAGCTACTACAAACCATTTTGTATTTAGAGTTCCAAACTCATCTATCTACATAGGAGAGAAGAAAGTGAAACCTAAAAATAAAAACTGCTACTGTAGACGAACGTTTCAACCTAGAAGAACAAAATTTGGTGAGCCAAGTGGGATTTGTGTAGTGATCATTACCACCAAGTATCATGAAGATTGGTTGAAAAAATATTTGCTGGTATTTCGGAAACTCGTTATTTCTTAGAAGTTTGGCAACCCCTCTCAATGTAAGGGCTATTCCACAGTATGTGCCTTGGGCTACATGAATAGGAAACAAACCATAGAGACAAAACTGAGAACTCCTTATTTTGTCAAGTTTCAAAAAGCTATTACACACCATTTTGGATTTAGAGTTTCAAATTCATCTATCTACATAGGAGAGAACGGAGGCAGCCTAAAAATAAAAACTGCTACTGTAAACGAACGCTTCAACCTAGAAGAACAAAATTTGGTGAGCCAAGTGGGATTTGTGTAGTGATCATTACCCCCAAGTATCATGAAGATTGGTTGAAAAAATATTTGCTGGTATTTCGGAAACTCGTTATTTCTTAGAAGCTTGGCAACCCCTCTCAATTAACGTGCTTTTCCACATTCTGTGCCTAGGGCTACTTGAAGAGGAAACAAACCATAGAGGCAAAACCTAGAACTCCTTTATTTTGTCAATTTTCAAAGTGCTACTACAAACCATGTTGGATTTAGAGTTCCAAATTCATCATCTATATAGGAGAGAAGAGAGTGAAACCTAAAAATAAAAACTGCTACTGTAAACTGCTTCAACCTAGAGGAACAAAATTTGGTGAGCCAAGTGGGATTTGTGTAGTGATCATTACCACCAAGTATCATGAAGATTGGGTGAGAAAATAATTGCTGGTATTTCGGAAACTCGTTATTTCTTAGAAGATCGCCAACCCCTCTCAATGCAAGTGCTTCTGAACAGTCTCTGGTTACGGCTACTTGAAGCGGAAACAAATCATAGAGACAAAACTGAGAACTCCTTTATTTTGTCAAGTTACAAAGATCTACTACAATCCATGTTTGATTTAGAGTTCCAAATTCATCTATCTATATAGGAGAGAACAGAGTGAAACCAAAAATAAAAACTGCTACTGTAAACGAACGCTTCAACCTAAAAGAAGAAAATTTGGTGAGCCAAGTGGGATTTGTGAACTGATCATTATCACCAAGTATCATCAAGATTGGGTGAAAAAACATTTACTTGTATTTCGGAAACTCATTATTTCTTAGAAGGTTGGCATCCCCTCTCAATGAAAGTGCTTTTCCACAGTCTGTGCCTAGGGCTACATGAAGTGGAAACAAATCATAGAGACAAAACTGAGAACTCCTTTATTTTGTCAAGTTTCAAAGAGCTACTACAAACAATATTGTATTTCGAGTTCCAAATTCATCTATCTGTATAGGAGAGAACAAAGTGAAACCTAAAAATAAAAGCTGCTACTGTAGACGAACGCTTCAACCTAGAAGAACAAAATTTGGTCAGCCAAGTGGGATCTGTGTACTTGTCATTACCACCACGTATCATCAACATTGGGTGAAGAAATATTTGCTGGTATTTCGGGAACTCGTAATTTCTTGGAAGCTTGGCAACCCCTTTCAATGAAAGTGCTTTTCCACAGTCGCTGCTTAGGGCTACATGAAGCGGAAACACATCATAGAGACAAAACTGAGAACTTCTTTATTTTGTCAAGTTTCAAAGAGCTACTACAAACCATGTTGGATTTAGAGTTCCAAAATCATCTATCTATATAGGAGAGAACAGAGGGAACCTAAAAATATAAACTGCTACTGTAAACGAACGCTTCAACCTAGAAGAACAAAATTTGGTGAGCCAAATGGGATTTGTGTAGTATTCATTACCACCAAGTATCATGAAGTTTGGGTGAAAAAATATTTACTTGTATTTCGGAAACTCGTTATTTCTTAGAAGCTTGGCAACCCCTATCAATGAAAGTGCTTGTCCACAGTCTCTGCTTAGGGCTACGTGAAGCGGAAACAAATCATAGAGACAAAACAGAGTACTCCTTTATTTTGTCAATTTTCAAATAGCTACTACAAACCATGTTGGATTTAGAGTTCCAAATTCATCTATCTATATAGGAGAGAACAGAGTGAAACCTAAAAATAAAAGCTGCTACTGTAGACGAACGCTTCAACCTAGAAGAACAAAATTTGGTGAGCCAAGTGGGATCTGTTTACTTGTCATTACCACCACGTATCACCAACATTGGGTCAAAAAATATTTGCTGGTATTTCGGAAACTCGTAATTTCTTGGAAGCTTGGCAACCCCTTTCAATGAAAGTGCTTTTCCACAGTCTCTTCTTAGGGCTACATGAAGCGGAAACAAACCATAGAGGCAAAACTGAGAACTCCATTATTTTGTCAAGTTTCAAAGAGCTACTACAAACCATGTTGTATTTAGAGTTCCAAATTCGTCTATATATAGGAGAGAACAATGTAACACCTAAAAATAAAAACTGCAACTGTAGACGAACGCTTCAACCCAGAAGAACAAAATTTGGTGACCAAAGTGGGATTTGTGTACTGATCATTACCAAGAAGTATCCTCAAGATTGGGTGAAAAAATATTTGATGGCATTTCGGAAACTCGTTACTTCTTAGAAGCTTGGCAACCACTCTCAATGAAAGTGGTTTTCCACAGTCTCTGCTTAGGGCTACATGTAGCGGAAACAAATCATAGAGACAAAAGTGAGAACTCCTTTATTTGGTCAAGTTTCAAAGAGCTATTACACACCATGTTGGATTTAGAGTTCCAAATTCATCTGTCTATATAGGAAAGAACAGAGGGAACCTAAATTTATAAACTGCTACTGTAAACGAAGGCTTCAACCTAGAAGAACAAAATTTGGTGAGTCAAGTGGGATTTGTGTACCGATCATTACCACCAAGTATCATCAAGATTGGGTGAAAAAATATTTGCTGGCATTTCGGAAACTTGTTATTTCTTAGAAGTTTGGCAACCCCTCTCAATGAAATTGCTTTTCCACAGTCTGTTCCTAGGGCTACGTGAAGAGGAAACAAACCATAGAGACAAAACTGAGAACTCCTTTATTTTGTTAAGTTTCATAGAGCTACTACAAACCATGTTGGATTTAGAGTTCCAAATTCATCTATCTATATAGGAGAGAACAGAGGGAAACCAAAAATAAAAACTGCTACTGTAAACGAACGCTTCAACCTAAAAGAAGAAAATTTGGTGAACTAAGTGGGATTTGTGAACTGATCATTACCACCACGTATCATCAAGATTGGGTGAAAAAATATTTGCTGGTATTTCGGAAACTCGTTATTTCTTAGAACGTTGGCATCCCCTCTCAATGAAAGTGCTTTTCCACAGTCTGTGCCTAGGGCTACATGAAGTGGAAACAAATCATAGAGACAAAACTGAGAACTCCTTTATTTTGTCAAGTTTCAAAGAGCTACTACAAACCATGTTGGATTTAGAGTTCCAAAATCATCTATCTATATAGGAGAGAACAGAGGGAACCTCAAAATATAAACTGCTACTGTAAACGAACGCTTCAACCTAGAAGAACAAAATTTGGTGAGTCAAGTGGGATTTGTGTACCCATCTCTACCAACAAGTATGATCAAGATTGGGTGAAAAAATATTTGCTGGTATTTCGGAAAGTCGTTATTTCTTAGAAGCTTGGCAACCCCTCTCAATGAAAGTGCTTTTCCACAGTCTGTACCTAGGGCTATTTGAAGAGGAAACAAACCATAGAGACAAAACTGAGAACTCCTTCATTTTGTCAAGTTACAAAGTTCTACTACAAACCATGATGGATTTAGAGTTCCAAATTCATCTATCTATATAGAAGAGAACAGAGTGAAACCTAAAAATAAAAACTGCTACTGTAAACGAACGCTTCAACCTAGAAGAAGAAAATTTGGTGAGCCAAGTAGGATTTGTGAACTGATCATTACCACCAAGTATCATCAAGATTGGGTGAAAAAATATTTGCTTGTATTTCGGAAACTCTTTATTTCTTGGAAGCTTGGCAACCCTTTTCAATGAAAGTGCTTTTCCACAGTCACTGCTTAGGGCTACATGAAGTGGAAACAAATCATAGAGACAAAACTGAGAGAACTCCTTTATTTTCTCAAGTTTCAAAGAGCTATTACACACGATTTTGGATTTAGAGTTCCAAATGCATCTATCTATATAGCAGAGAACAGAGGGAACCTAAAAATATAAACTGCTACTGTAAATGAACGCTTCAAACTAGAAGAACAAATTTGGTGAGTCATGTGGGATTTGTGTACCGATCATTACCAACAAGTATCATCAAGATTGGGTGAAAAAATATTTGCTGGTATTTCGGAAACTCTTTATTTCTTATAAGCTTGGCAACCCCTCTCAATGAAAGTGCTTTTCCACAATCTGTGCCTAGGGCAACTTGAAGAGGAAACAAACCATAGAGACAAAACTGAGAACTCCTATATTTTGTCAATTTTCAAAGAGCTTCTAGACACCATGTTGGATTTAAACTTCCAAATTCATCTATCGATATAGGAGAGAACAGAGTGAAACCTAAAAATAAAAACTGCTACTGTAAACGAACGCTTCAACCTATAAGAACAAAATTTGTTGAGCCAAGTGGGATTTGTGTACTTGTCATTACCACCACGTATTATCAAGAGTAGGTGATAAAATATTTGCTGGTATTTCGGAAACTCGTTATTTCCTGGAGTCTTGGCAACCCCTTTCAATGAAAGTGCTTTTCCACAGTGTGTGCCTAGGGCTACTTGAAGAGGAAACAAACCATAGAGATAAAACTGAGAACTCCTTTATTTTGTCAAATTTCTAAGAGCTAGTACACACCATGTTGGATTTAGAGTTCCAAATTCATCTATCTATATAAGAGAGAACAGAGTGAAACCTGTAAATAAAAACTGCTACTGCAAACGTACGCTTCAACCTAGAAGAACAAATTTTGGTGAACCAAGTGGGATTTTTGTACTTGTCATTAACAACACGTATCATCAAGTGTGGGTGAAAAAATATTTGCTGGTATTTCGCAAACTCGTTATTTGTTAGAAGTTTGCCAACACCTCTCAATGTAAGTGCTTTTTGCACAGTCTGTGCCTAGGGGTACTTGAAGAGGAAACAAACCATAGAGACAAAACTGAGAACTCCTTTATTTTGTCAAGTTTCAAAGAGCTACTACAAACCATGTTGGATTTAGAGTTCCAAATTCATCTATCTATATAGGAGAGAACAAGTGAAACCTAAAAATAAAAACTGCTACTGTAAAAGAACGCTTCAACCTAGAAGAACAAAATTTGGTGAGCCAAGTGAAATTTGTGTACCGATCATTAACACCAAGCGTCATCAAGATTTTGTGAAAATATATTTGCTGGTATTTCGGAAACTCGTTATTTCTTGGAAGCTGGGCCACCCCTTTCAATGAAAGTGCTTTTCCACAGTCTGTGCCTAGGGCTACTTGAAGAGGAAACAAAGCATAGAGATAAAACTGACAGCTACTTTATTTTGTCAAGTATCAAAGAGCTACTACACACCATGTTGGATTTAGAGTTCCAAATTCATCTATCTATATAAGAGAGAACAGAGTGAAACCTACATATAAAAACTGCAGCTCTAGACGAATGCTTCAACCTAGCAGAACACAATTTGGTGAGCCAAGTGGGATTTATTTACTGATCATTACCCCCACGTATCATCAAGAGTGGGTGAAAAAATATTTGCAGGTGTTTCGGAAAATCGTTATTTCTTAGAAGCTTGGCAACCCCTCTCAATGAAAGTGCTTTTCCACAGTCTATACCTAGGGCTACTTGAAGAGGAAACAAATCATAGAGACAAAACTGAGAGCTACTTTATTTTGTCAAGTTTCAAAGAGCTACTACACACCATGTTGGATTTAGAGTTCCAAATTCATCTATCTATATAAGAGAGAACAGAGTGAAACCTACATATAAAAACTGCTGCTGCAGACGAACGCTTCAACTTAGAAGAACACAATTTGGTGAGCCAAGTGGGATTTGTGTACTGATCATTACCACCAAGTATCATCAGGATTGTGTGAAAAAATATTTGCAGGTGTTTCGGAAAGTCGTTATATCTTAGAAGCTTGGCAACCCCTCTCAATGAAAGTGCTTTTCCACAGTCTGGGCCTAGGGCTAATTGAAGAGGAAACAAATTATTGAGACAAAACAGAGAACTCCTTTATTTTTTCAAGTTTCAAAGAGCTCCTACAAGCCATGTTGGATTTAGAGTTCCAAATTCATCTCTCTATATAGGAGAGAACAGAGTAAAACCTAAAAATAAAACAGCTACTGTAAACGAACGCATCAACCTAGAAGAACAAAATTTCGTGAGCCAAGAGGGATTAGTTTACTTGTCATAAACACCACGTATAATCAAGATTGGGCAAAAAAATATTTGCTGGTATTTCGGGAACTCGTAATTTCTTAGAAGCTTGGCAACCCCTTTCAATGAAAGTGCTTTTCCTCAGTCGCTGCGTAGGGCTACTTGAAGAGGAAACAAACCATAGAGACAATACTGAGAACTCCTTTACTTTGTCAAGTTTCAAAGAGCAACTACAAACCATGTTGGATTTAGAGTTCCAAATTCATCTATCTATATAGGAGAGAGCAGAGGGAACCTAAAAATAAAAACTGTTACTGTAAACGAACGCTTCAACCTAGAAGAACAAAATTTGGTGAGCCAAGTGGGATCTGTGTACTTGTCATTACCACAATGTATCATCAAGATTGGTTGAAAAAATATTTGCTGGTTTTTCAGAAACACGTAATTTCTTGGAAGCTTGGCAACCCCTTTCAATAAAAGTGGATTTCCACAGTCTCTGCTTAGGGCTACATGAAGTGGAAACAAATCATAGAGACAAAACTGAGAACTCCTTTATTTTGTCAAGTTTCAAAGAGCTACTACAAACCATGTTGGATATAGAGTTCCAAATTCATCTATCTATATAGGAGAGAACAGAGTGAAACCTAAAAAGAAAAACTGCTACTGTAAACGAACGCTTCAACCTAGAAGAACAAAATTTGGTGAGCCAAGTGGGATTTGTGTACTTGTCATTACCACCAAGTATCATCAAGATTAGGTGAAAAAATATTTGCTTCTATTTCGGAAACTCGTTGTTTCTAGAAGCTTGGCAACCCCTCTCAATGAAAGTGCTTTTCCCCAGTCTGTCCCTAGGGCTACTTGAAGAGGAAACAAATCATAGAGACAAAACTGAGAACTCCTTTTTTTGTCAAGTTTCAAAGAGCTACTACAAACCATGTTGCATTATAGTTCCAAATTCATCTATCTCTATTGGAGAGAATAGAGTGAAACCTAAAAAGAAACACTGCTACTGTAAAAGAACGCTTCAACCTAGAAGAACAAAATTTGGTGAGCCAAGTGGGATTTGTGTACTTGTCATTACCACCACGTATCATCAACTTTGGGTGAAAAAATATTTGCTGCTATTTCGGAAACTCGTAATTTTTTGGAAGCTTGGAAACCCCTTTCAATAAAAGTGGTTTTCCACAGTCTCTGCTTAGGGCTACATGAATCGGAAACAAATCATAGAGACAAAACTGAGAACTCCTTTATTTTTTCAAGTTTCAAAGAGCTACTACAAACCATGTTAAATTTAGAGTTCCACATTCATCTATCTATATAGGAGAGAACAGAGTGAAACCTAAAAAGAAAAACTGCTACTGTAAACGAACGCTTCAACCTAGAAGAACAAAATTTGGTGACCCAAGTGGGATCTGTGTACTTGTCATTACCACCACGTATCATCAACATTGGGTGAAAAAATATTTGCTGGAATTTCGAAAACTCGTAATTTCTATGAAGCTTGGCAACCCCTTTCAATAAAAAATGGTTTTCCAGAGTCTCTCCTTAGAGTTGCATGAAGCGGAAACAAATCATAGAGACAAAATAGAGATCTCCTTTACTTTGTCAATTTCAAAGAGCTACTACAAACCATGTCGGATTTAGAGTCCCAAATTCATCTATCTATATAGGAGAGAGCAGAGGGAACCTAAAAATATAAACTGCTACTGTAAACGATCGCTTTAACCTAGAAGAACAAAATTCGGTGAGTTAAATGGGATTTGTGTACCGATCATTACCACCAAGTATCATAAAGATTGGGTGAAAAAATATTTGCTGGTATTTCGGAGACTCGTAATTTCTAGAAAACTTGGCAACCCATTTCAATGAAAGTGCTTTTCCACAGTCTCTGCTTAGGGCTACATGAAGCGGAAACAAATCATAGAGACAAAACTGAGAACTCCTTTATTTTGTCAAGTTTCAAAGAGCTACTACAAACTATGTTGGATTTAGAGTTCCAAATTCATCTATCTATATAGGAGAGAACAGAGTAAAACCTAAAAATAAAAACTGCTACTGCAAACGAACGCTTCAACCTAGAAGAAGTAAATTTGGTGAGCCAAGTGGGATTTATGTACTTGTCATTTCCACCACGTATCATCAACATTGGGTGAAAAAATATATGCTGGTATTTCGGAAACTCATAATTTCTTGTAAGCTTGGCTACCCCTCTCAATGAAAGTGCTTTTCCACAGTCTCTGCTTAGGGCTACATGAAGCGGAAACAAATCATAGAGACAAAACTGAGAACTCCTTTATTTTCTCAAGTTTCAAAGAGCTACTACAAACCCTGTTGGATATAGAGTTCCAAATTCATCTATCTATATAGGAGAGAACAGAGTGAAACCTAAAAAGAAAAACTGCTACTGCAAACGAACGCTTCAACTTAGAAGAACAAAATTTGGTGAGCAAAGTGGGATTTGTGTACTTGTCATTACCACCACGTATCATCAACTTTGGGTGAAAAAATATTTGCTGCTATTTCGGAAACTCGTAATTTTTTGGAAGCTTGGAAACCCCTTTCAATAAAAGTGGTTTGCCACAGTCTCTGCTTAGGGCTACATGAATCGGAAACAAATCATAGAGACAAAACTGAGAACTCCTTTATTTTGTCAAGTTTCAAAGAGCTACTACAAACCATGTTAGATTTAGAGTTCCAAATTCATCTATCTATATAGGAGAGAACAGAGTGAAACCTAAAAAGAAAAACTGCTACTGTAAACGAACGCTTCAACCTAGAAGAACAAAATTTGGTGAGCCAAGTGGGATCTGTGTACTTGTCATTACCACCACGTATCATCAACATTGGGTGAAAAAATATTTGCTGGAATTTCGAAAACTCGTAATTTCTTGGATGCTTGGCAACCCCTTTCAATAAAAAATTGTTTTACAGAGTCTCTCCTTAGGGTTACATGAAGCGGAAACAAATCATAGAGACAAAATTGAGAACTCCTTTACTTTGTCAAGTTTCAAAGAGCTACTACAAACCATGTCGTATTTAGAGTCCCAAATTCATCTATCTATATAGGAGAGAGCAGAGGGAACCTAAAAATATAAACTGCTACTGTAAACGATCGCTTTAACCTAGAAGAACATAATTCGATGAGTTAAATGGGATTTGTGTACCGATCATTACCACCAAGTATCATAAAGATTGGGTGAAAAAATATTTGCTGGTATTTCGGAGACTCGTAATTTCTGGAAAACTTGGCAACCCATTTCAATGAAAGTGCTTTTCCACAGTCTCTGCTTAGGGCTACATGAAGCGGAAACAAATCATAGAGACAAAATTGAGAACTTTTTTACTTTGTCAAGTTTCAAAGAGCTACTACAAACCATGTCGGATTTAGAGTCCCAAATTCATCTATCTATATAGGAGAGAGCAGAGGGAACCTAAAAATATAAACTGCTACTGTAAACGATCGCTTCAACCTAGAAGAACAAAATTTGGTGAGCCAAGTGGGATTTGTGTACTTGTCATTACCACCACGTATAATCAACATTGGGTCAAAAATATTTGCTGGAATTTCGAAAACTCTTAATTTCTTGGAAGCTTGGCAACCCCTTACAAGAAAAAATGGTTTTCCAGAGTCTCTGCTTAGGGCTACATGAAGCGGAAACAAATCAGGAGACAAAATTGAGAACTCCTTTACTTTGTCAAGTTTCAAAGAGCTACTACAAACCATGTGGGATTTAGAGTTCCAAATTCATCTATCTATATAGGAGAGAGCAGAGGGTACCTAAAAATATAAACTGCTACTGTAAATGATCGCTTTAACCTAGAAGAACAAAATTTGGTGAGACAAATGGGATTTGTGTACCAATCATTACCACCAAGTATCATCAAGATTGGGTGAAAAAAATATTTGCTGGTATTTCGGAAACTCGTTATTTCTTAGAAGCTTGGCAACCCCTCTCAATGAAATTGCTTTTCCACAGTCTGTGCCTAGGGATACTTGAAGAGGAAACAAACCATAGAGACAAAACTGAGAACTCTTTATTTTGTCAAGTAACAAAGAGCTACTACAAACCATGTTGGATTTAGAGTTCCGAATTCATCTATCTATATAGGAGAGAACAGAGTGAAACGTAAAAAGAAAAACTGCTACTGTAAACGAATGCTTCAACCTAGAAGAAGTAAATTTGCTGAGCCAAGTGGGATTTGTGTACTTGTCGTTACCACCACGCATCATCAAGATTGGGTAAAAAAATATTTGCTGGTATTTCGGAGACTCATAATTTCTGGGAAGCTTGGCAATCCCTTTCAATGAAAGTGAATTACACAGTCTCTGCTTAGGGCTACATGAAGCGGAATCAAATCATAGAGACAAAACTGAGAACTCCTTTATTTTGTCAAGTTTCAAAGAGCTACTACAAACCATGTTGGATTTAGAGTTCCAAATTCATCTATCTATATAGGAGAGAACAGAGTGAAACCTAAAAATAAAAACTGCTACTGTAAACGAATGCTTCAACCTAGAAGAACAAAATTTGGTGAGCCAAGTGGGATCTGTGTACTTGTCATTACCACAATGTATCATCAAGATTGGTTGAAAAAATATTTGCTGGTTTTTCGGAAACACGTAATTTCTTGGAAGCTTGGCAACCCCTTTCAATAAAAGTGGATTTCCACAGTCTCTGCTTAGGGCTACATGAAGTGTAAACAAATCATAGAGACCAAACTGAGAACTCCTTTATTTTGTCAAGTTTCAAAGAGCTACTACAAACCATGTTGGATATAGAGTTCCAAATTCATCTATCTATATAGGAGAGAATAGAGTGAAACCTAAAAAGAAAAACTGCTACTGTAAACGAACGCTTCAACCTGGAAGAACAAAATTTGGTGAGCCAAGTGGGATTTGTGTACTTGTCATTACCACCAAGTATCATCAAGATTAGGTGAAAAAATATTTGCTGGTATTTCGCAAACTCGTTATTTCTTAGAAGCTTGGAAACCCCTCTCAATGAAAGTGCTTTTCCCCAGTCTGTGCCTAGGGCTACTTGAAGAGGAAACAAACCATAGAGACAAAACTGAGAACTACTTTTTTTGTCAAGTTTCAAAGAGCTACTACAAACCATGTTAGATTTAGAGTTCCAAATTCATCTATCTATATAGGAGAGAACAGAGTGAAACCTAAAAAGAAAAACTGCTACTGTAAAAGATCGCTTCAACCTAGAAGAACCTAATTTGGTGAGCCATGTGGGATCTGTGTACTTGTCATTACCACCACGTATCATCAACACTGGGTGAAAAAATATTTGCTGGAATTTCGAAAACTTGTAATTTCTTGGAAGCTTGGCAACCCCTTTCAATAAAAAATGTTTTTCCAGAGTCTCTCCTTAAGGTTACATGAAGCGGAAACAAATCATAGAGACAAAATTGAGAACTCCTTTACTTTGTCAAGTTTCAAAGAGCTACTACAAACCATGTCGGATTTAGAGTCCCAAATTCATCTATCTATATAGGAGAGAGCAGAGGGAACCTAAAAATATAAACTGCTACTGTAAACGATCGCTTTAACCTAGAAGAACATAATTCGGTGAGTTAAATGGGATTTGTGTACCGATCATTACCACCAAGTATCATAAAGATTGGGTGAAAAAATATTTGCTGGTATTTCGGAGACTCGTAATTTCTGGAAAACTTGGCAACCCATTTCAATGAAAGTGCTTTTCCACAGTCTCTCCTTAGGGCTACATGAAGCGGAAACAAATCATAGAGACAAAACTGAGAACTCCTTTACTTTGTCAAGTTTCAAAGAGCTACTACAAACCATGTTGGATATAGAGTTCCAAATTCATCTATCTATATAGGAGAGAACAGAGTGAAAACTAAAAAGAAAAACTGCTACTGTAAACGAACGCTTCAACTTAGAAGAACAAAATTTGGTGAGCCAAGTGGGATTTGTGTACTTGTCATTACCACCACGTATCATCAACTTTGGGTGAAAAAATATTTGCTGCTATTTCGGAAACTCGTAATTTTTTGGAAGCTTGGAAACCCCTTTCAATAAAAGTGGTTTTCCACAGTCTCTGCTTAGGGCTACATGAATCGGAAACAAATCATAGAGACAAAACTGAGAACTCCTTTATTTTGTCAAGTTTCAAAGAGCTACTACAAACCATGTTGGATTTAGAGTTCCAAATTCATCTATCTATACAGGAGAGAAAAGAGTGAAACCTAAAAAGAAAAACTGCTACTGTAAACGATCGCTTCAACCTAGAAGAACCTAATTTGGTGAGCCATGTGGGATTTGTGTACTTGTCATTACCACCACGTATCATCAACATTGGGTGAGAAAATATTTGCTGGAATTTCGAAAACTCATAATTTCTTGGAAGCTTGGCAACCCCTTTCAATAAAAAATGGTTTTCCAGAGTCTCTCCTTAGGGTTACATGAAGCGGAAACAAATCATAGAGACAAAATTGAGAACTCCTTTACTTTGTCAAGTTTCAAAGAGCTACTACAAACCATGTCGGATTTAGAGTCCCAAATTCATCTATCTATATAGGAGAGAGCAGAGGGAACCTAAAAATATAAACTGCTACTGTAAACGATCGCTTTAACATAGAAGAACAAAATTCGGTGAGTTAAATGGGATTTGTGTACCGATCATTACCACAAGTATCATAAAGATTGGGTGAAAAAATATTTGCTGGTATTTCGGAGACTCGTAATTTCTGGAAAACTTGGCAACCCATTTCAATGAAAGTGCTTTTCCACAGTCTCTGCTTAGGGCTACATGAAGCGGAAACATATCATAGAGACAAAGCTGAGAACTCCTTTATTTTGTCAAGTTTCAAAGAGCTACTACAAACCATGTTGGATTTAGAGTTCCAAATTCATCTATCTATATAGGAGAGAACAGGGTAAAACCTAAAAATAAAAACTGCTACTGTAAACGAACGCTTCAACCTAGAAGAAGTAAATTTGGTGAGCCAAGTGGGATTTATGTACTTGTCATTTCCACCACGTATCATCAACATTGGGTGAAAAAATATATGCTGGTATTTCGGAAACTCATAATTTCTTGTAAGCTTGGCAACCCCTTTCAATGAAAGTGCTTTTCCACAGTCTCTGCTTAGGGCTACATGAAGCGGAAACAAATCATAGAGACAAAACTGAGAACTCCTTTATTTTCTCAAGTTTCAAAGAGCTACTACAAACCATGTTGGATATAGAGTTCCAAATTCATCTATCTATATAGGAGAGAACAGAGTGAAACCTAAAAAGAAAAACTGCTACTGTAAACGAACGCTTCAACTTAGAAGAACAAAATTTGGTGAGCCAAGTGGGATTTGTGTACTTGTCATTACCACCACGTATCATCAACTTTGGGTGAAAAAATATTTGCTGCTATTTCGGAAACTCGTAATTTTTTGGAAGCTTGGAAACCCCTCTCAATAAAAGTGGTTTTCCACAGTCTCTGCTTAGGGCTACATGAATCGTAAACAAATCATAGAGACAAAACTGAGAACTCCTTTATTTTGACAAGTTTCAAAGAGCTACTACAAACCATGTTGGATTTAGAGTTCCAAATTCATCTATCTATACAGGAGAGAACAGAGTGAAACCTAAAAAGAAAAACTGCTACTGTAAACGATCGCTTCAACCTAGAAGAACCTAATTTGGTGAGCCATGTGGGATTTGTGTACTTGTCATTACCACCACGTATCATCAACATTGGGTGAGAAAATATTTGCTGGAATTTCGAAAACTCATAATTTCTTGGAAGCTTGGCAACCCCTTTCAATAAAAAATGGTTTTCCAGAGTCTCTCCTTAGGGTTACATGAAGCGGAAACAAATCATAGAGACAAAATTGAGAACTCCTTTACTTTGTCAAGTTTCAAAGAGCTACTACAAACCATGTCGGATTTAGAGTCCCAAATTCATCTATCTATATAGGAGAGAGCAGAGGGAACCTAAAAATATAAACTGCTACTGTAAACGATCGCTTTAACTTAGAAGAACATAATTCGGTGAGTTAAATGGGATTTGTGTACCAATCATTACCACCAAGTATCATAAAGATTGGGTGAAAAAAAATTTGCTGGTATTTCGGAGACTCGTAATTTCTGGAAAACTTGGCAACCCATTTCAATGAAAGTGCTTTTCCACAGTCTCTGCTTAGGGCTACATGAAGCGGAAACAAATCGTAGAGACAAAACTGAGAACTCCTTTATTTTGTCAAGTTTCAAAGAGCTACTACAAACCATGTTGGATTTAGAGTTCCAAATTCATCTATCTATATAGGAGAGAACAGAGTAAAACCTAAAAATAAAAACTGCTACTGTAAACGAACGCTTCAACCTAGAAGAAGTAAATTTGGTGAGCCAAGTGGGATTTATGTACTTGTCATTTCCACCACGTATCATCAACATTGGGTGAAAAAATATATGCTGGTATTTCGGAAACTCATAATTTCTTGTAAGCTTGGCAACCCCTTTCAATGAAAGTGCTTTTCCACAGTCTCTGCTTAGGGCTACATGAAGCGGAAACAAATCATAGAGACAAAACTGAGAACTCCTTTATTTTGTCAAGTTTCAAAGAGCTACTACAAACCATGTTGGATTTAGAGTTCCAAATTCATCTATCTATATAGGAGAGAACAGAGTGAAACCTAAAAAGAAAAACTGCTACTGTAAACGAACGCTTCAACCTAGAAGAACAAAATTTGGTGAGCCAAGTGGGATCTGTGTACTTGTCATTACCACCACGTATCATCAACATTGGGTGAAAAAATATTTGCTGGAATTTCGAAAACTCGTAATTTCCTGGAAGCTTGGCAACCCCTTTCAATAAAAAATGGTTTTCCAGAGTCTCTCCTTAGGGTTACATGTAGCAGAAACAAATCATAGAGACAAAATTGAGAACTCCTTTACTTTGTCAAGTTTCAAAGAGCTACTACAAACCATGTCGGATTTAGAGTCCCAAATTCATCTATCTATATAGGAGAGAGCAGAGGGAACCTAAAAATATAAACTGCTACTGTAAACGATCGCTTTAACTTAGAGGAACATAATTCGGTGAGTTAAATGGGATTTGTGTACCAATCATTATCACCAAGTATCATAAAGATTGGGTGAAAAAAAATTTGCTGGTATCTCGGAGACTCGTAATTTCTGGAAAACTTGGCAACCCATTTCAATGAACGTGCTTTTCCACAGTCTCTGCTTAGGGCTACATGAAGCGGAAACAAATCATAGAGACAAAACTGAGAACTCCTTTATTTTGTCAAGTTTCAAAGAGCTACTACAAACCATGTTGGATTTAGAGTTCCAAATTCATCTATCTATATAGGAGAGAACAGAGTAAAACCTAAAAATAAAAACTGCTACTGTAAACGAACGCTTCAACCTAGAAGAAGTAAATTTGGTGAGCCAAGTGGGATTTATGTACTTGTCATTTCCACCACGTATCATCAACATTGGGTTAAAAAATATATGCTGGTATTTCGGAAACTCATAATTTCTTGTAAGCTTGGCAACCCCTTTCAATGAAAGTGCTTTTCCACAGTCTCTGCTTAGGGCTACATGAAGCGGAAACAAATCATAGAGACAAAACTGAGAACTCCTTTATTTTGTCAAGTTTCAAAGAGCTACTACAAACCATGTTGGATATAGAGTTCCAAATTCATCTATCTATATAGGAGAGAACAGAGTGAAACCTAAAAAGAAAAACTGCTACTGTAAACAAACGCTTCAACTTAGAAGAACAAAATTTGGTGAGCCAAGTGGGATTTGTGTACTTGTCATTACCACCACGTATCATCAACTTTGGGTGAAAAAATATTTGCTGCTATTTCGGAAACTCGTAATTTTTTAGAAGCTTGGAAACCCCTTTCAATAAAAGTGGTTTTCCACAGTCTCTGCTTAGGGCTACATGAATCGGAAACAAATCATAGAGACAAAACTGAGAACTCCTTTATTTTGTCAAGTTTCAAAGAGCTACTACAAACCATGTTGGATTTAGAGTTCCAAATTCATCTATCTATATAGGAGAGAACAGAGTGAAACCTAAAAAGAAAAACTGCTACTGTAAACGAACGCTTCAACCTAGTAGAACATAATTTGGTGAGCCATGTGGGATTTGTGTACTTGTCATTACCACCACGTATCATCAACATTGGGTGAGAAAATATTTCCTGGAATTTCGAAAACTCGTAATTTTTTGGAAGCTTGGCAACCCCTTTCAATAAAAAATGGTTTTCCAGAGTCTCTCCTTAGGGTTACATGAATCGGAAACAAATCATAGAGACAAAATTGAGAACTCCTTTACTTTGTCAAGTTTCAAAGAGCTACTACAAACCATGTCGGATTTAGAGTCCCAAATTCATCTATCTATATAGGAGAGAGCAGAGGGAACCTAAAAATATAAACTGCTACTGTAAACGATCGCTTTAACCTGGAAGAACAAAATTCGGTGAGTTCAATGAGATTTGTGTACCGATCATAACCACCAAGTATCATAAAGATTGGGTGAAAAAATATTTGCTGGTATTTCGGAGACTCGTAATTTCTGGAAAACTTGGCTACCCATTTCAATGAAAGTGCTTTTCCACAGTCTCTGCTTAGGGCTACATGAAGTGGAAACAAAACATAGAGAAAAAACTGAGAACTCCTTTATTTTGTCAAGTTTCAAAGAGCTACTACAAACCATGTTGGATTTAGAGTTCCAAATTCATCTATCTATATAGGAGAGAACAGGGTAAAACCTAAAAATAAAAACTGCTACTGTAAACGAACGCTTCAACCTAGAAGAAGTAAATTTGGAGAGCCAAGTGGGATTTATGTACTTGTCATTTCCACCACGTATCATCAACATTGGGTGAAAAAATATATGCTGGTATTTCGGAAACTCATAATTTCTTGTAAGCTTGGCAACCCCTTTCAATGAAAGTGCTTTTCCACAGTCTCTGCTTAGGGCTACATGAAGCGGAAACAAATCATAGAGACAAAACTGAGAAATCCTTTATTTTCTCAAGTTTCAAAGAGCTACTACAAACCATGTTGGATATAGAGTTCCAAATTCATCTATCTATATAAGAGAGAACAGAGTGAAACCTAAAAAGAAAAACTGCTACTGTAAACGAACGCTTCAACTTAGAAGAACAAAATTTGGTGAGCCAAGTGGGATTTGTGTACTTGTCATTACCACCACGTATCATCAACTTTGGGTGAAAAAATATTTGCTGCTATTTCGGAAACTCGTAATTTTTTGGAAGCTTGGAAACCCCTTTCAATAAAAGGGGTTTTCCACAGTCTCTGCTTAGGGCTACATGAATTGGAAACAAATCATAGAGACAAAACTGAGAACTCCTTTATTTTGTCAAGTTTCAAAGAGCTACTACAAACCATTTTGGATTTAGAGTTCCAAATTCATCTATCTATATAGGAGAGAACAGAGTGAAACCTAAAAAGAAAAACTGCTACTGTAAACGATCTCTTCAACCTAGAAGAACATAATATGGTGAGCCATGTCGGATCTGTGTACTTGTCATTACCACCACGTATCATCAACATTGGGTGAAAAAATATTTGCTGGAATTTCGAAAACTCGTAATTTCTTGGAAGCTTGGCAACCCCTTTCAATAAAAATGGTTTTCCAGAGTCTCTTCTTAGGGTTACATGAAGCGGAAACAAATCATAGAGACAAAATTGAGAACTCCTTTACTTTGTCAAGTTTCAAAGAGCTACTACAAACCATGTCGGATTTAGAGTCCCAAATTCATCTATCTATATAGGAGAGAGCAGAGGGAACCTAAAAATATAAACTGCTACTGTAAACGATCGCTTCAACCTAGAAGAACAAAATTTGGTGAGCCAAGTGGCATTTGTGTACTTGTCATTACCACCACGTATAATCAACATTGGGTCAAAAAATATTTGCTGGAATTTCGAAAACTCGTAATTTCTTGGAAGCTTGGCAACCCCTTTCAAGAAAAAATGGTTTTCCAGAGTCTCTGCTTAGGGCTACATGAAGCGGAAACAAATCATAGAGACAAAATTGAGAACTCCTTTACTTTGTCAAGTTTCAAAGAGCTACTACAAACCATGTTGGATTTAGAGTTCCAAATTCATCTATCTATATAGGAGAGAGCAGAGGGAACCTAAAAATATAAACTGCTACTGTAAACGATCGCTTTAACTTAGAAGAACAAAATTTGGTGAGACAAATGGGATTTGTGTACCAATCATTACCACCAAGTATCATCAAGATTGGATGAAAAAAATATTTGCTGGTATTTCGGAAACTCGTTATTTCTTAGAAGCTTGGCAACCCCTCTCAATGAAATTACTTTTCCACAGTCTGTGCCTAGGGATACTTGAAGAGGAAACAAACCATAGAGACAAAACTGAGAACTCTTTATTTTTTCAAGTAACAAAGAGCTACTACAAACCATGTTGGATTTAGAGTTCCAAATTCATCTATATATATATAGGAGAGAACAGAGTGAAACGTAAAAAGAAAAACTGCTACTGTAAACGAATGCTTCAACCTAGAAGAAGTAAATTTGGTGAGCCAAGTGGGATTTGTGTACTTGTCATTACCACCACGCATCATCAAGATTGGGTAAAAAAATATTTGCTGGTATTTCGGAGACTCATAATTTCTGGGAAGCTTGGCAATCCCTTTCAATGAAAGTGAATTACACAGTCTCTGCTTAGGGCTATATGAAGCGGAATCAAATCATAGAGACAAAACTGAGAACTCCTTTATTTTGTCAAGTTTCAAAGAGCTACTACAAACCATGTTGGATTTAGAGTTCCAAATTCATCTATCTATATAGGAGAGAACAGAGTGAAACCTAAAAATAAAAACTGCTACTGTAAACGAACGCTTCAACCTAGAAGAACAAAATTTGGTGAGCCAAGTGGGATCTGTGTACTTGTCATTACCACAATGTATCATCAAGATTGGTTGAAAAAATATTTGCTGGTTTTTCGGAAACACGTAATTTCTTGGAAGCTTGGCAACCCCTTTCAATAAAAGTGGATTTCCACAGTCTCTGCTTAGGGCTACATGAAGTGTAAACAAATCATAGAGACCAAACTGAGAACTCCTTTATTTTGTCAAGTTTCAAAGAGCTACTACAAACCATGTTGGATATAGAGTTCCAAATTCATCTATCTATATAGGAGAGAATAGAGTGAAACCTAAAAAGAAAAACTGCTACTGTAAACGAACGCTTCAACCTAGAAGAACAAAATTTGGTGAGCCAAGTGGGATTTGTGTACTTGTCATTACCACCAAGTATCATCAAGATTAGGTGAAAAAATATTTGCTGGTATTTCGCAAACTCGTTATTTCTTAGAAGCTTGGAAACCCCTCTCAATGAAAGTGCTTTTCCCTAGTCTGTGCCTAGGGCTACTTGAAGAGGAAACAAACCATAGAGACAAAACTGAGAACTACTTTTTTTGTCAAGTTTCAAAGAGCTACTACAAACCATGTTGGATTTAGAGTTCCAAATTCATCTATCTATATAGGAGAGAACAGAGTGAAACCTAAAAAGAAAAACTGCTACTGTAAACGAACGCTTCAACCTAGAAGAACAAAACTTGGTGAGCCAAGTGGGATCTGTGTACTTGTCATTACCACCACGTATCATCAACATTAGGTGAAAAAATATTTGCTGGAATTTCGAAAACTCGTAATTTCTTGGAAGCTTGTCAACCCCTTTCAATAAAAAATGCTTTTCCAGAGACTCTCCTTAGGGTTACATTAAGCAGAAACAAATCATAGAGACAAAATTGAGAACTCCTTTACTTTGTCAAGTTTCAAAGAGCTACTACAAACCATGTCGGATTTAGAGTCCCAAATTCATCTATCTATATAGGAGAGAGCAGAGGGAACCTAAAAATATAAACTGCTACTGTAAACGATCGCTTTAAACTAGAAGAACAAAATTCGGTGAGTTAAATGGGATTTGTGTACCGATCATTACCACCAAGTATCATAAAGATTGGGTGAAAAAATATTTGCTGGTATTTCGGAGACTCGTAATTTCTGGAAAACTTGGCAACCCATTTCAATGAAAGTGCTGTTCCACAGTCTCTGCTTAGGGCTACATGAAGCGGAAACATATCATAGAGACAAAACTGAGAACTCCTTTATTTTGTCAAGTTTCAAAGAGCTACTACAAACCATGTTGGATTTAGAGTTCCAAATTTATCTATCTATATAGAAGAAAACAGGGTAAAACCTAAAAATAAAAACTGCTTCTGTAAACGAACGCTTCAACCTAGAAGAAGTAAATTTGGTGAGCCAAGTGGGATTTATGTACTTGTCATTTCCACCACGTATCATCAACATTGGGTGAAAAAATATATGCTGGTATTTCGGAAACTCATAATTTCTTGTAAGCTTGGCAACCCCTTTCAATGAAAGTGCTTTTCCACAGTCTCTGCTTAGGGCTACATGAAGCGGAAACAAATCATAGAGACAAAACTGAGAACTCCTTTATTTTGTCAAGTTTCAAAGAGCTACTACAAACCATGTTGGATATAGAGTTCCAAATTCATCTATCTATATAGGAGAGAACAGAGTGAAACCTAAAAAGAAAAACTGCTACTGTAAACGAACGCTTCAACTTAGAAGAACAAAATTTGGTGAGCCAAGTGGGATTTGTGTAGTTGTCATTACCACCACGTATCATCAACTTTGGGTGAAAAAATATTTGCTGCTATTTCGGAAACTCGTAATTTTTTGGAAGCTTGGAAACCCCTTTCAATAAAAGTGGTTTTCCACAGTCTCTGCTTAGGGCTACAAGAATCGGAAACAAATCATAGAGACAAAACTGAGAACTCCTTTATTTTGTCAAGTTTCAAAGAGCTACTACAAACCATGTTGGATTTAGAGTTCCAAATTCATCTATCTATACAGGAGAGAACAGAGTGAAACCTAAAAAGAAAAACTGCTACTGTAAACGATCGCTTCAACCTAGAAGAACCTAATTTGGTGAGCCATGTGGGATTTGTGTACTTGTCATTACCACCACGTATCATCAACATTGGGTGAGAAAATATTTGCTGGAATTTCGAAAACTCATAATTTCTTGGAAGCTTGGCAACCCCTTTCAATAAAAAATGGTTTTCCAGAGTCTCTCCTTAGGGTTACATGAAGCGGAAACAAATCATAGAGACAAAATTGAGAACTCCTTTACTTTGTCAAGTTTCAAAGAGCTACTACAAACCATGTCGGATTTAGAGTCCCAAATTCATCTATCTATATAGGAGAGAGCAGAGGGAACCCAAAAATATAAACTGCTACTGTAAACGATCGCTTTAACCTGGAAGAACAAAATTCGGTGAGTTCAATGAGATTTGTGTACCGATCATAACCACCAAGTATCATAAAGATTGGGTGAAAAAATATTTGCTGGTATTTCGGAGATTCGTAATTTCTGGAAAACTTGGCAACCCATTTCAATGAAAGTGCTTTTCCACAGTCTCTGCTTAGGGCTACATGAAGTGGAAACAAAACATAGAGAAAAAACTGAGAACTCCTTTATTTTGTCAAGTTTCAAAGAGCTACTACAAACCATGTTGGATTTAGAGTTCCAAATTCATCTATCTATATAGGAGAGAACAGGGTAAAACCTAAAAATAAAAACTGCTACTGTAAACGAACGCTTCAACCTAGAAGAAGTAAATTTGGAGAGCCAAGTGGGATTTATGTACTTGTCATTTCCACCACGTATCATCAACATTGGGTGAAAAAATATATGCTGGTATTTCGAAAACTCATAATTTCTTGTAAGCTTGGCAACCGCTTTCAATGAAAGTGCTTTTCCACAGTCTCTGCTTAGGGCTACATGAAGCGGAAACAAATCATAGAGACAAAACTGAGAAATCCTTTATTTTCTCAAGTTTCAAAGAGCTACTACAAACCATGTTGGATATAGAGTTCTAAATTCATCTATCTATATAAGAGAGAACAGAGTGAAACCTAAAAAGAAAAACTGCTACTGTAAACGAACGCTTCAACTTAGAAGAACAAAATTTGGTGAGCCAAGTGGGATTTGTGTACTTGTCATTACCACCACGTATCATCAACTTTGGGTGAAAAAATATTTGCTGCTATTTCGGAAATTCGTAATTTTTTGGAAGCTTGGAAACCCCTTTCAATAAAAGTGGTTTTCCACAGTCTCTGCTTAGGGCTACATGAATTGGAAACAAATCATAGAGACAAAACTGAGAACTCCTTTATTTTGTCAAGTTTCAAAGAGCTACTACAAACCATTTTGGATTTAGAGTTCCAAATTCATCTATCTATATAGGAGAGAACAGAGTGAAACCTAAAAAGAAAAACTGCTACTGTAAACGATCTCTTCAACCTAGAAGAACATAATACGGTGAGCCATGTCGGATCTGTGTACTTGTCATTACCACCACGTATCATCAACATTGGGTGAAAAAATATTTGCTGGAATTTCGAAAACTCGTAATTTCTTGGAAGCTTGGCAACCCCTTTCAATAAAAAATGGTTTTCCAGAGTCTCTCCTTAGGGTTACATGAAGCGGAAACAAATCATAGAGACAAAATTGAGAACTCCTTTACTTTGTCAAGTTTCAAAGAGCTACTACAAACCATGTCGGATTTAGAGTCCCAAATTCATCTATCTATATAGGAGAGAGCAGAGGGAACCTAAAAATATAAACTGCTCCTGTAAACGATCGCTTCAACATAGTAGAACAAAATTTGGTGAGCCAAGTGGCATTTGTGTACTTGTCATTACCACCACGTATAATCAACATTGGGTCAAAAAATATTTGCTGGAATTTCGAAAACTCGTAATTTCTTGGAAGCTTGGCAACCCCTTTCAAGAAATAATGGTTTTCCAGAGTCTCTGCTTAGGGCTACATGAAGCGGAAACAAATCATAGAGACAAAACTGAGAACTCCTTTACTTTGTCAAGTTTCAAAGAGCTACTACAAACCATGTTGGATTTAGAGTTCCAAATTCATCTATCTATATAGGAGAGAACAGAGGGAACCTAAAAATATAAACTGCTACTGTAAACGATCGCTTTAACCTAGAAGAACAAAATTTGGTGAGTCAAATGGGATTCGTGTACCAATTATTACCACCAAGTATCATCAAGATTGGATGAAAAAAATATTTGCTGGTATTTCGGAAACTCGTAATTTCTTAGAATCTTGGCAACCCCTCTCAATGAAATTGCTTTTCCACAGTCTGTGCCTAGGGATACTTGAAGAGGAAACAAACCATAGAGACAAAACTGAGAACTCTTTATTTTGTCAAGTAACAAAGAGCTACTACAAACCATGTTGGATTTAGAGTTCCAAATTCATCTATCTATATAGGAGAGAACAGAGTGAAACGTAAAAAGAAAAACTGCTACTGTAAACGAATGCTTCAACCTAGAAGAAGTAAATTTGGTGAGCCAAGTGGGATTTGTGTACTTGTCATTACCACCACGCATCATCAAGATTGGGTAAAAAAATATTTGCTGGTATTTCGGAGACTCATAATTTCTGGGAAGCTTGGCAATCCCTTTCAATGAAAGTGAATTACACAGTCTCTGCTTAGGGCTACATGAAGCGGAATCAAATCATAGAGACAAAACTGAGAACTCCTTTATTTTGTCAAGTTTCAAAGAGCTACTACAAACCATGTTGGATTTAGAGTTCCAAATTCATCTATCTATATAGGAGAGAACAGAGTGAAACCTAAAAATAAAAACTGCTACTGTAAACGAACGCTTCAACCTAGAAGAACAAAATTTGGTGAGCCAAGTGGGATCTGTGTACTTGTCATTACCACAATGTATCATCAAGATTGGTTGAAAAAATATTTGCTGGTTTTTCGGAAACACGTAATTTCTTGGAAGCTTGGCAACCCCTTTCAATAAAAATGGATTTCCACAGTCTCTGCTTAGGGCTACATGAAGTGGAAACAAATCATAGAGACCAAACTGAGAATTCCTTTATTTTGTCAAGTTTCAAAGAGCTACTACAACCCATGTTGGATATAGAGTTCCAAATTCATCTATCTATATAGGAGAGAACAGAGTGAAACTTAAAAAGAAAAACTGCAACTGTAAACAAACGCTTCAACTTAGAAGAACAAAATTTGGTGAGCCAATTGGGATTTGTGTACTTGTCATTACCACCACGTATCATCAACTTTGGGTGAAAAAATATTTGCTGCTATTTCGGAAACTCGTAATTTTTTGGAAGCTTGGAAACCCCTTTCAATAAAAGTGGTTTTCCACAGTCTCTGCTTAGGGCTACATGAATCGGAAACAAATCATAGAGACAAAACTGAGAACTCCTTTATTTTGTCAAGTTTCAAAGAGCTACTAAAAACCATGTTGGATTTAGAGTTCCAAATTCATCTATCTATATAGGAGAGAACAGAGTGAAACCTAAAAAGAAAAACTGCTACTGTAAACGAACGCTTCAACCTAGAAGAACAAAATTTGGTGAGCCAAGTGGGATCTGTGTACTTGTCATTACCACCACGTATCATCAACATTGGGTGAAAAAATATTTGCTGGAATTTCGAAAACTCGTAATTTCCTGGAAGCTTGGCAACCCCTTTCAATAAAAAATGGTTTTCCAGAGTCTCTCCTTAGGGTTACATGAAGCGGAAACAAATCATAGAGACAAAATTGAGAACTCCTTTACTTTGTCAAGTTTCAAAGAGCTACTACAAAGCATGTCGGATTTAGAGTCCCAAATTCATCTATCTATATAGGAGAGAGCAGAGCAACCTAAAAATATAAACTGCTACTGTAAACGATCGCTTTAACCTGGAAGAACAAAATTCGGTGAGTTAAATGAGATTTGTGTACCGATCATTACCACCAAGTATCATAAAGATTGGGTGAAAAAATATTTGCTGGTATTTCGGAGACTCGTAATTTCTGGAAAACTTGGCAACCCATTTCAATGAAAGTGCTTTTCCACAGTCTCTGCTTAGGGCTACATGAAGCGGAGACAAATCATAGAGACAAAACTGAGAACTCCTTTATTTTGTCAAGTTTCAAAGAGCTACTACAAACCATGTTGGATTTAGAGTTCCAAATTCATCTATCTATATAGGAGAGAACAGGGTAAAACCTAAAAATAAAAACTGCTACTGTAAACGAACGCTTCAACCTAGAAGAAGTAAATTTGGTGAGCCAAGTGGGATTTATGTACTTGTCATTTCCACAACGTATCATCAACATTGGGTGAAAAAATATATGCTGGTATTTCGGAGACTCATAATTTCTTGTAAGCTTGGCAACCCCTTTCAATGAAAGTGCTTTTCCACAGTCTCTGCTTAGGGCTACATGAAGCGGAAACAGATCATAGAGACACAACTGAGAACTCCTTTATTTTCTCAAGTTTCAAAGAGCTACTACAAACCATGTTGGATATAGAGTTCCAAATTCATCTATCTATATAGGAGAGAACAGAGTGAAACCTAAAGAGAAAAACTGCTACTATAAACGAACGCTTCAACTTAGAAGAAAAAAATTTGGTGAGCCAAGTGGGATTTGTGTACTTGTCATTACCACCACGTATCATCAACTTTGGGTGAGAAAATATTTGCTGCTATTTCGGAAACTCGTAATTTTTTGGAAGCTTGGAAACCCCTTTCAATAAAAGTGGTTTTCCACAGTCTCTGCTTAGGGCTACATGAATCGGAAACAAATCATAGAGACAATACTGAGAACTCCTTTATTTTGTCAAGTTTCAAAGAGCTACTACAAACCATGTTGGATTTAGAGTTCCAAATTCATCTATCTATACAGGAGAGAACAGAGTGAAACCTAAAAAGAAAAACTGCTACTGTAAACGATCGCTTCAAACTAGAAGAACATAATTTGGTGAGCCATGTGGGATTTGTGTACTTGTCATTACCACCACGTATCATCAACATTGGGTGAGAAAATATTTGCTGGAATTTGGAAAACTCGTAATTTCTTGGAAGCTTGGCAACCCCTTTCAATAAAAAATGGTTTTCCAGAGTCTCTCCTTAGGGTTACATGAAGCGGAAACAAATCATAGAGACAAAATTGAGAACTCCTTTACTTTGTCAAGTTTCAAGAGCTACTACAAACCATGTCGGATTTAGAGTCCCAAATTCATCTATCTATATAGGAGAGAGCAGAGGGAACCTTAAAATATAAACTGCTACTGTAAACGATCGCTTTAACCTAGAAGAACATAATTCGGTGAGTTAAATGGGATTTGTGTACCAATCATTACCACCAAGTATCATAAAGATTGGGTGAAAAAAAAATTGCTGGTATTTCGGAGACTCGTAATTTCTGGAAAACTTGGCAACCCATTTCAATGAAAGTGCTTTTCCACAGTCTCTGCTTAGGGCTACATTAAGCGGAAACAAATCATAGAGACAAAACTGAGAACTCCTTTATTTTGTCAAGTTTCAAAGAGCTACTACAAACCATTTTGGATTTAGAGTTCCAAATTCATCTATCTATATAGGAGAGAACAGAGTGAAACCTAAAAAGAAAAACTGCTACTGTAAACGATCTCTTCAACCTAGAAGAACATAATATGGTGAGCCATGTCGGATCTGTGTACTTGTCATTACCACCACGTATCATCAACATTGGGTGAAAAAATATTTGCTGGAATTTCGAAAACTCGTAATTTCTTGGAAGCTTGGCAACCCCTTTCAATAAAAAATGGTTTTCCAGAGTCTCTCCTTAGGGTTACATGAAGCGGAAACAAATCATAGAGACAAAATTGAGAACTCCTTTACTTTGTCAAGTTTCAAAGAGCTACTACAAACCATGTCGGATTTAGAGTCCCAAATTCATCTATCTATATAGGAGAGAGCAGAGGGAACCTAAAAATATAAACTGCTCCTGTAAACGATCGCTTCAACATAGTAGAACAAAATTTGGTGAGCCAAGTGGCATTTGTGTACTTGTCATTACCACCACGTATAATCAACATTGGGTCAAAAAATATTTGCTGGAATTTCGAAAACTCGTAATTTCTTGGAAGCTTGGCAACCCCTTTCAAGAAATAATGGTTTTCCAGAGTCTCTGCTTAGGGCTACATGAAGCGGAAACAAATCATAGAGACAAAACTGAGAACTCCTTTACTTTGTCAAGTTTCAAAGAGCTACTACAAACCATGTTGGATTTAGAGTTCCAAATTCATCTATCTATATAGGAGAGAACAGAGGGAACCTAAAAATATAAACTGCTACTGTAAACGATCGCTTTAACCTAGAAGAACAAAATTTGGTGAGTCAAATGGGATTCGTGTACCAATTATTACCACCAAGTATCATCAAGATTGGATGAAAAAAATATTTGCTGGTATTTCGGAAACTCGTAATTTCTTAGAATCTTGGCAACCCCTCTCAATGAAATTGCTTTTCCACAGTCTGTGCCTAGGGATACTTGAAGAGGAAACAAACCATAGAGACAAAACTGAGAACTCTTTATTTTGTCAAGTAACAAAGAGCTACTACAAACCATGTTGGATTTAGAGTTCCAAATTCATCTATCTATATAGGAGAGAACAGAGTGAAACGTAAAAAGAAAAACTGCTACTGTAAACGAATGCTTCAACCTAGAAGAAGTAAATTTGGTGAGCCAAGTGGGATTTGTGTACTTGTCATTACCACCACGCATCATCAAGATTGGGTAAAAAAATATTTGCTGGTATTTCGGAGACTCATAATTTCTGGGAAGCTTGGCAATCCCTTTCAATGAAAGTGAATTACACAGTCTCTGCTTAGGGCTACATGAAGCGGAATCAAATCATAGAGACAAAACTGAGAACTCCTTTATTTTGTCAAGTTTCAAAGAGCTACTACAAACCATGTTGGATTTAGAGTTCCAAATTCATCTATCTATATAGGAGAGAACAGAGTGAAACCTAAAAATAAAAACTGCTACTGTAAACGAACGCTTCAACCTAGAAGAACAAAATTTGGTGAGCCAAGTGGGATCTGTGTACTTGTCATTACCACAATGTATCATCAAGATTGGTTGAAAAAATATTTGCTGGTTTTTCGGAAACACGTAATTTCTTGGAAGCTTGGCAACCCCTTTCAATAAAAATGGATTTCCACAGTCTCTGCTTAGGGCTACATGAAGTGGAAACAAATCATAGAGACCAAACTGAGAATTCCTTTATTTTGTCAAGTTTCAAAGAGCTACTACAACCCATGTTGGATATAGAGTTCCAAATTCATCTATCTATATAGGAGAGAACAGAGTGAAACTTAAAAAGAAAAACTGCAACTGTAAACAAACGCTTCAACTTAGAAGAACAAAATTTGGTGAGCCAATTGGGATTTGTGTACTTGTCATTACCACCACGTATCATCAACTTTGGGTGAAAAAATATTTGCTGCTATTTCGGAAACTCGTAATTTTTTGGAAGCTTGGAAACCCCTTTCAATAAAAGTGGTTTTCCACAGTCTCTGCTTAGGGCTACATGAATCGGAAACAAATCATAGAGACAAAACTGAGAACTCCTTTATTTTGTCAAGTTTCAAAGAGCTACTAAAAACCATGTTGGATTTAGAGTTCCAAATTCATCTATCTATATAGGAGAGAACAGAGTGAAACCTAAAAAGAAAAACTGCTACTGTAAACGAACGCTTCAACCTAGAAGAACAAAATTTGGTGAGCCAAGTGGGATCTGTGTACTTGTCATTACCACCACGTATCATCAACATTGGGTGAAAAAATATTTGCTGGAATTTCGAAAACTCGTAATTTCCTGGAAGCTTGGCAACCCCTTTCAATAAAAAATGGTTTTCCAGAGTCTCTCCTTAGGGTTACATGAAGCGAAACAAATCATAGAGACAAAATTGAGAACTCCTTTACTTTGTCAAGTTTCAAAGAGCTACTACAAAGCATGTCGGATTTAGAGTCCCAAATTCATCTATCTATATAGGAGAGAGCCCAGCAACCTAAAAATATAAACTGCTACTGTAAACGATCGCTTTAACCTGGAAGAACAAAATTCGGTGAGTTAAATGAGATTTGTGTACCGATCATTACCACCAAGTATCATAAAGATTGGGTGAAAAAATATTTGCTGGTATTTCGGAGACTCGTAATTTCTGGAAAACTTGGCAACCCCATTTCAATGAAAGTGCTTTTCCACAGTCTCTGCTTAGGGCTACATGAAGCGGAGACAAATCATAGAGACAAAACTGAGAACTCCTTTATTTTGTCAAGTTTCAAAGAGCTACTACAAACCATGTTGGATTTAGAGTTCCAAATTCATCTATCTATATAGGAGAGAACAGGGTAAAACCTAAAAATAAAAACTGCTACTGTAAACGAACGCTTCAACCTAGAAGAAGTAAATTTGGTGAGCCAAGTGGGATTTATGTACTTGTCATTTCCACAACGTATCATCAACATTGGGTGAAAAAATATATGCTGGTATTTCGGAGACTCATAATTTCTTGTAAGCTTGGCAACCCCTTTCAATGAAAGTGCTTTTCCACAGTCTCTGCTTAGGGCTACATGAAGCGGAAACAGATCATAGAGACACAACTGAGAACTCCTTTATTTTCTCAAGTTTCAAAGAGCTACTACAAACCATGTTGGATATAGAGTTCCAAATTCATCTATCTATATAGGAGAGAACAGAGTGAAACCTAAAGAGAAAAACTGCTACTATAAACGAACGCTTCAACTTAGAAGAAAAAATTTGGTGAGCCAAGTGGGATTTGTGTACTTGTCATTACCACCACGTATCATCAACTTTGGGTGAGAAAATATTTGCTGCTATTTCGGAAACTCGTAATTTTTTGGAAGCTTGGAAACCCCTTTCAATAAAAGTGGTTTTCCACAGTCTCTGCTTAGGGCTACATGAATCGGAAACAAATCATAGAGACAATACTGAGAACTCCTTTATTTTGTCAAGTTTCAAAGAGCTACTACAAACCATGTTGGATTTAGAGTTCCAAATTCATCTATCTATACAGGAGAGAACAGAGTGAAACCTAAAAAGAAAAACTGCTACTGTAAACGATCGCTTCAAACTAGAAGAACATAATTTGGTGAGCCATGTGGGATTTGTGTACTTGTCATTACCACCACGTATCATCAACATTGGGTGAGAAAATATTTGCTGGAATTTGGAAAACTCGTAATTTCTTGGAAGCTTGGCAACCCCTTTCAATAAAAAATGGTTTTCCAGAGTCTCTCCTTAGGGTTACATGAAGCGGAAACAAATCATAGAGACAAAATTGAGAACTCCTTTACTTTGTCAAGTTTCAAGAGCTACTACAAACCATGTCGGATTTAGAGTCCCAAATTCATCTATCTATATAGGAGAGAGCAGAGGGAACCTTAAAATATAAACTGCTACTGTAAACGATCGCTTTAACCTAGAAGAACATAATTCGGTGAGTTAAATGGGATTTGTGTACCAATCATTACCACCAAGTATCATAAAGATTGGGTGAAAAAAAAATTGCTGGTATTTCGGAGACTCGTAATTTCTGGAAAACTTGGCAACCCATTTCAATGAAAGTGCTTTTCCACAGTCTCTGCTTAGGGCTACATTAAGCGGAAACAAATCATAGAGAAAAAACTGAGAACTCCTTTATTTTGTCAAGTTTCAAAGAGCTACTACAAACCATGTTGGATTTAGAGTTCCAAATTCATCTATCTATATAGGAGAGAACAGGGTAAAACCTAAAAATAAAAACTGCTACTGTAAACGAACGCTTCAACCTAGAAGAAATAAATTTGGTGAGCCAAGTGGGATTTATGTACTTGTCATTTCCACCACGTATCATCAACATTGGGTGAAAAAACATATGCTGGTATTTCGGAAACTCATAATTTCTTGTAAGCTTGGCAACCCCTTTCAATGAAAGTGCTTTTCCACAGTCTCTGCTTAGGGCTACATGAAGCGGAAACAAATCATAGAGACAAAACTGAGAACTCCTTTATTTTCTCAAGTTTCAAAGAGCTACTACAAACCATGTTGGATATAGAGTTCCAAATTCATCTATCTATATAGGAGAGAACAGAGTGAAACCTAAAAAGAAAAACTGCTACTGTAAACGAACGCTTCAACTTAGAAGAAAAAAATTTGGTGAGCCAAGTGGGATTTGTGTACTTGTCATTACCACCATTAATCATCAACTTTGGGTGAAAAAATATTTGCTGCTATTTCGGAAACTCGTAATTTTTTGGAAGCTTGGAAACCCCTTTCAATAAAAGTGGTTTTCCACAGTCTCTGCTTAGGGCTACATGAATCGGAAACAAATCATAGAGACAAAACTGAGAACTCCTTTATTTTGTCAAGTTTCAAAGAGCTACTACAAACCATGTTGTATTTAGAGTTCCAAATTCATCTATCTTTATAGGAGAGAACAGAGTGAAACCTAAAAAGAAAAACTGCTACTGTAAATGAACGCTTCAACCTAGAAGAACAAAATTTGGTGAGCCAAGTGGGATCTGTGTACTTGTCATTACCACCACGTATCATCAACATTGGGTGAAAAAATATTTGCTGGAATTTCGAAAACTCGTAATTTCTTGGAAGCTTTTCAACCCCTTTCAATAAAAAATGGTTTTCCAGAGTCTCTCCTTAGGGTTACATGAAGCGGAAACAAATCATAGAGACAAAATTGAGAGCGCCTTTACTTTGTCAATTTTCAAAGAGCTACTACAAACCATGTCGGATTTAGAGTCCCAAATTCATCTATCTATATAGGAGAGAGCAGAGGGAACCTAAAAATATAAACTGCTACTGTAAACGATCGCTTTAACCTAGAAGAACAAAATTCGGTGAGTTAAATGGGATTTGTGTACCGATCATTACCACCAAGTATCATAAAGATTGAATGAAAAAATATTTGCTGGTATTTCGGAGACTCGTGATTTCTGGAAAACTTGGCAACCCATTTCAATGAAAGTGCTTTTCCACAGTCTCTGCTTAGGGCTACATGAAGCGGAAAGAAATCATAGAGACAAAACTGAGAACTCCTTTATTTTGTCAAGTTTCAAAGAGCTACTACAAACCATGTTGGATTTAGAGTTCCGAATTCATCTATCTATATATAAGAGAACAGAGTGAAACCTAAAAATAAAAACTGCTACTGTAAACGAACGCTTCAACCTAGAAGAACAAAATTTGGTGAGCCAAGTGGGATCTGTGTACTTGTCATTACCACCACGTATCATCAAGATTGGGTGAAAAAACATTTGCAGGTATTTCGGAAACTCGTAATTTCTTGGAAGCTTGGCAACCCCTTTCAATAAAAGTGGTTTTCCAGAGTCTCTGCTTAGGGCTACATGAAGCGGAAACAAATCATAGAGACAAAATTGAGAACTCCTTTATTTTGTCAAGTTGCAAACAGCTACTACAAACCATGTGTGGATTTAGAGTTCCAAATTCATCTATCTATATAGGAGAGAACAGAGTGAAACGTAAAAATAAAAACTGCTATGTAAACGAGCGCTTCAACCTAGAAGAACAAAATTTGGTGAGCCAAGTGGGATTTTAGTACTAATCATTACCCCCAAGTATCATCAAGATTGGGTGAAAAAACATTTGCTGGTATTTCGGAAACTTGTTGTTTCTTAGAAGCTTGGCAACCACTCTCAATGAAAGTGCTTTTCCACAGTCTGTGCCTAGGGCTACTTGAAGAGGAAACAAACTATAGAAACAAAACTGAGAACTCCTTTATTTTGTCAAGTTTCAATAGCTACTACAAACCATGTTGGATTTAGAGTTCCAAATTCATCTATCTATATAGGAGAGAACAGAGTGAAACCTAAAAAGAAAAACTGCTACTGTAAACGAACGCTTCAACCTAGAAGAACAAAATTTGGTGAGCCAAGTGCGATTTGTGTACTTGTCATTACCACCACGTGTCATCAACATCGGGTGAAAAAATATTTGCTGGTATTTCGGAAACTCATTATTTCTTAGAAGCTTGGCCACCCCTCTAAATGAAAGTGCTTTTCCACAGTCTGTGCCTAGGGCTACTTGAAGTGGAAACAACCCATAGAGACAAAACTGAGAACTCCTTTATTTTGTCAGCTTTCAAAGAGCTACTACAAACCATGTTGGATTTAGAGTTCCAAATTCATCTATCTATATAGGAGAGAATAGAGTGAAACCTAAAAAGAAAAACTGCTACTGTAACGAACGCTTCAACCTAGAAGAACCAAATTTGGAGAGCCAAGTGGGATTTGTGTACTGATCATTACCCCCAAGTATGATCAAGATTGGGTGAAAAAAATTTGGTGGTATTTCGGAAACTCGTAATTTCTTGGAAGCTTGGCAACCCCTTTCAATAAAAGTGGTTTTCCAGAGTCTCTGCTTAGGGCTACATAAAGCGGAAACAAATCATAGAGACAAAATTGAGAACTCCTTTATTTTGTCAAGTTGCAAACAGCTACTACAAACCATGTTGGATTTAGAGTTCCAAATTCATCTATCTATATAGGAGAGAACAGAGTCAAACGTAAAAATAAAAACTGCTACTGTAAACGAACGCTTCAACCTAGAAGAAGTAAATTTGGTGAGGCAAGTGGGATTTCTGTACTGATCATTACCACCAAGTATGATCAAGATTGGGTGAAAATTTACTTGCTGGTATTTCAGAAACTCGTTGTTTCCTAGAAGCTTGGCATCCCCTCTCAATGAAAGTGCTTTTCCACAGTCTGTGCCTAGAGATACTTGAAGAGGAAAGAAACCATAGAGACAAAAGTGAGAACTCCTTTATTTTTATCAACTTTCAAAGAGCTACTACAAACCAATTTGGATTAAGAGTTCTAAATTCATCTATCTATATAGGAGAGAACAGAGTGAAACCTAAAAAGGAAAACTGCTACTGTAAACGAACGCTTCAACCTAGAAGAACAAAATTTGGTGACCCAAGTGGGATTTGTGTACTAATCATTACCCCCACGTATCATCAAGATTGGGTGAAAAAATATTTGCTGGTATTTCGGAAACTCGTTGTTTCTTAGAAGCTTGGCAACCCCTCTCAATGAAAGTGCTTTTCCACAGTCTTTGCCTACGGCTACTTGAAGAGGAAACATACTATGGAGACAAAACTGAGAACTCCTTTATTTTGTCAAGTTTCAAATAGCTACTACAAACCATGTTGGATTTAGAGTTCCAAATGCATCTATCTATATAGGAGAGAACAGTGTGAAACTAAAAATAAAAACTGCTACTGTAAACAAATGCTTCAACCTAGAAGAACAAAATTTGGTGAGCCAAGTGGGATCTGTGTACTTGTCATTACCACCACGTATCATCAACATTGGGTGAAAAGATATTTGCTGGTATTTCGGAAACTCGTAATTTCTTGGAAGCTGGGCAACCCCTTTCAATAAAAGTGGTTTTGCACAGCCTCTGCTTAGGGCTACATGAAGCGGAAACAAATCGTAGAGACAAAACTGAGAACTCCTTTATTTTGTCAAGTTTCAAAGAGCTACTACAAACCCTGTTGGATTTAGAGTTCCAAATTCATCTATCTATATAGGAGAGAATAAAGTGAAACCTAAAATGAAAAACTGCTACTGTAACGAACGCTTCACCCTACAAGAACAATATTTGGAGAGCCAAGTGGGATTTGTGTACTGATCATTACCCCCAAGTATGATCAAGATTGGGTGAAAAAAATTTGGTGGTATTTCGGAAACTCGTAATTTCTTGGAAGCTTGACAACCCCTTTCAATAAAAGTGGTTTTCCAGAGTCTCTGCTTAGGGCTACATGAAGCGGAAACAAATCATAGAGACAAAATTCAGAACTCCTTTATTTTGTCAAGTTGCAAACAGCTACTACAAACCATGTTGGATTTAGAGTTCCAAATTCATCTATCTATATAGGAGAGAAGAGAGTAAAACGTTAAAATAAAAACTGCTACTGTAAACGAACGCTTCAACCTAGAAGAAGTAAATTTGGTGAACCAAGTGGGATTTCTGTACTGATCATTACCACCAAGTATGATCAAGATTGGGTGAAAATTTATTTGCTGGTATTTCAGAAACTCGTTGTTTCCTAGAAGCTTGGCATCCCCTCTTAATGAAAGTGCTTTTCCACAGTCTGTGCCTAGGGCTACTTGAAGAGGAAAGAAACCATAGAGACAAAAGTGAGAACTTTTTTATTTTGTCAAGTTTCAAAGAGCTACTACAAACCATTTTGGATTAAGAGTTCTAAATTCATCTATCTATATAGGAGAGAACAGAGTGAAACCTAAAAAGGAAAACTGCTACTGTAAATGAACGCTTCAACCTAGAAGAACAAAATTTGGTGAGCCAAGTGGGATTTGTGTAGTAATCATTACCCCCAAGTATCATCAAGATTGGGTGAAAAAATATTTGCTGGTATTTCGGAAACTCGTAATTTCTTGGAAGCTGGGCATCCCCTTTCAATAAAAGTGGTTTTCCACAGTCTCTGCTTAGGGCTACATCAAGCGGAAACAAATCATAGAGACAAAACTGAGAACTCCTTTATTTTGTCAAGTTTCAAATAGCTACTACAAACGATGTTGGATTGAGAGTTCCAAATTCATCTATCTATATAGGAGAGGACAGAGTAGAACCTAAAAATAAAAACTGCTACTGTAAACGAATGCTTCAAACTAGAAGAAGTAAATTTGGTGAGCCAAGTGGGATTTGTGTACTGATCATTACCACCAAGTATGATCAAGATTGGGTGAAAATATATTTGCTGGTATTTCGGAAACTCGTTGTTTCTTAGAAGCTTGGCAACCCCTCTCAAAGAAAGTGCTTTTCCACAGTCTGTGCCTAGGGCTACTTGAAGAGGAAACAAACCATAGAGACAAAACTGAGAACTCCTTTATTTTGTCAAGTTTCAAAGAGCTACTACAAACCATGTTGGATTTAGAGTTCCAAATTCATCTATCTATATAGGAGAGAACAGAGTGAAACCTAAATATGAAAACTGCTACTGTAAACGAACGCTTCAACCTAGAAGAACAAAATTTGGTGAGCCAAGTGGGATCTGTGTACTTGTCATTACCACCACGTATCATCAAGATTTAGTGAAAAAATATTTGCTGGTATTTCGGAAACACGTAATTTCTTGGAAGCTTGGCAACCCCTTTCAATAAAAGTGGTTTTGCACAGTCTCGGCGTAGGGCTACATGAAGCGGAAACAAAACATAGAGACAAAACTGAGACCTTCTTTATTTTGTCAAGTTTCAAATAGCTACTACAAACCATGTTGGATTTAGAGTTCCAAATTCATCTATCTATATAGGATAGAGCAGAGGGAACCAAAAAATATAAACTGCTACTGTAGACGAAAGCTTCAACCTAGAAGAACAAAATTTGGTGAGCCAAGTGGGATCTGTGTACTTGTTATTACCACCACGTATCATCAAGATTGGGTGAAAAAATATTGGCTGGTATTTTGGAAACTCGTAATTTCTTGGAAGCTTGGAAACCGCTTTTAATAAAAGTGGTTTTCCAGAGTCCCTGCTTAGGGCTACATGAAGCAGAAACAAATCATAGAGACAAAATTGAGAACTCCTTTATTTTGTCAAGTTTCAAATAGCTACTACAAACCATGTTGGATTTAGAGTTCCAAATTCATCTATCTTTATAGGAGAGAACAGAGTGAAACCTAAAAAGAAAAACTGCTACTGTAAACGAACGTTTCAACCTAGAAGAACAAAATTTGGTGAGCCAAGTGCGATTTGTGTACTTGTCATTACCACCACGTGTCATCAACATTGGGTGAAAAAATATTTGCTGGTATTTCGGAAACTCATTATTTCTTAGAAGCTTGGCCACCCCTCTCAATGAAAGTACTTTTCCACAGTCTGTGCCTAGGGCTACTTGAAGTGGAAACAAACCATAGAGACAAAACTGAGAACTCCTTTATTTTGTCAAGTTTCAAAGAGCTACTACAAACCATGTTGGATTTAGAGTTCCAAATACATCTATCTATATAGGAGAGAATAGAGTGAAACCTAAAAAGAAAAACTGCTACTGTAACGAACGCTTCAACCTAGAATAACAAAATTTGGAGAACCAAGTGGGATTTGTGTACTGATCATTACAACCAACTATGATCAAGATTGGGTGAAAAAAATTTGGTGGTATTTCGGAAACTCGTAATTTCTTGGAAGCTTGGCAACCCCTTTCAATTAAAGTGGTTTTCCAGAGTCTCTGCTTAGGGCTACATGAAGCGGAAACAAATCATAGAGACAAAATTGAGAACTCCTTTATTTTGACAAGTTGCAAACAGCTACTACAAACCATGTTGGATTTAGAGTTCCATATTCATCTATCTATATAGGAGAGAAGAGAGTGAAACGTAAAAATAAAAACTGCTACTGTAAACGAACGCTTCAACCTAGAAGAAGTAAATTTGGTGAGGCAAGTGGGATTTCTGTACTGATCATTACCACCAAGTATGATCAAGATTGGGTGAAAATTTATTTGCTGGTATTTCAGAAACTCGTTGTTTCATAGAAGCTTGGCATCCCCTCTCAATGAAAGTGCTTTTCCACAGTCTGTGCCTAGGGCTACTTGTAGAGGAAAGAAACCATAGAGACAAAAGTGAGAACTCCTTTATTTTGTCAAGTTTCAAAGAGCTAAAACAAACCAATTTGATTTAAGAGTTCTAAATTCATCTATCTATATAGGAGAGAACAGAGTGAAACCAAAAAAGAAAACTGCTACTGTAAACGAACGCTTCAACCTAGAAGAACAAAATTTGGTGAGCCAAGTGGTATTTGTGTACTAATCATTACCCCCAAGTATCATCAAGATTGGGTGAAAAAATATTTACTGGTATTTCGGAAACTCGTTGTTTCTTAGAAGCTTGGCAACCCCTCTCAATGAAAGTGCTTTTCCACAGTCTGTGCCTAGGGCTACTTGAAGAGGAAACAAATTATAGAGACAAAACTGAGAACTCCTTTATTTTGTCAAGTTTCAAATAGCTACTACAAACCATGTTGGATTTAGAGTTCCAAACTCATCTATCTATATAGGAGAGAACAGTGTGAAACCTAAAAATAAAAACTGCTACTGTAAACGAACGCTTCAACCTAGAAGAAGAAAATTTGGTGAGCCAAGTGGGATCTGTGTACTTGTCATTACCACCACGTATCATCAACATTGGGTGAAAAGATATTTGCTGGTATTTCGGAAACTCGTAATTTCTTGGAAGCTGGGCAACCCCTTTCAATAAAAGTGGTTTTCCACAGTCTCTGCTTAGGGCTACATGAAGCGGAAACAAATCATAGAGACAAAACTGAGAACTACTTTATTTTGTCAAGTTTCAAATAGCTACTCCAAACGATGTTGGATTGAGAGTTCCAAATTCATCTATCTATAGAGGAGAGGACAGAGTAGAACCTAAAAATAAAAACTGCTACTGTAAACGAACGCTTCAAACTAGAAGAAGTAAATTTGGTGAGCCAAGTGGGATTTGTGTACTGATCATTACCACCAAGTATGATCAAGATTGGGTGAAAATATATTTGCTGGTATTTCGGAAACTCGTTGTTTCTTAGAAGCTTGGCAACCCCTCTCAAAGAAAGTGCTTTTCCACAGTCTGTGCCTAGGGCTACTTGAAGAGGAAACAAACCATAGAGACAAAACTGAGAACTCCTTTATTTTGTCAAGTTTCAAAGAGCTACTACAAACCATGTTGGATCTAGAGTTCCAAATTCATCTATCTATATAGGAGAGAACAGAGTGAAACCTAAAAATGAAAACTGCTACTGTAAACGAAGGCTTCAACCTAGAAGAACAATATTTGGTGAGCCAAGTGGGATCTGTGTATTTGTCATTACCACCACGTATCATCAAGATTGGGTGAAAAAATATTTGCTGGTATTTCGGAAACACGTAATTTCTTGGAAGCTTGGCAACCCCTTTCAATAAAAGTGGTTTTGCACAGTCTCGGCTTAGGGCTACATGAAGCGGAAACAAATCATAGAGACAAAACTGAGACCTCCTTTATTTTGTCATGTTTCAAATAGCTACTACAAACCATGTTGGATTTAGAGTTCCAAATTCATCTATCTATATAGGAGAGAGCAGAGGGAACCTAAAAATATAAACTGTTACTGTAAACGATCGCTTCAACCTAGAAGAACAAAATTTGGTGAGCCAAGTGGGATCTGTGTACTTGTTATTACCACCACGTATCATCAAGATTGGGTGAAAAAATATTTGCTGGTATTTCGGAAACTCGTAATTTCTTGGAAGCTGGGCAACCCCTTTCAATAAAAGTGGTTTTCCACAGTCTCTGCTTAGGGCTACATGAAGCGGAATCAAATCATAGAGACAAAACTGAGAACTCCTTTATTTTGTCAAGTTTCAAATAGCTACTACAAACGATGTTGGATTGAGAGTTCCAAATTCATCTATCTATATAGGAGAGGACAGAGTAGAACCTAAAAATAAAAACTGCTACTGTAAACGAACGCTTCAAACTAGAAGAAGTAAATTTGGTGAGCCAAGTGGGATTTGTGTACTGATCATTACCACCAAGTATGATCAAGATTGGGTGAAAATATATTTGCTGGTATTTCGGAAACTCGTTGTTTCTTAGAAGCTTGGCAACCCCTCTCAAAGAAAGTGCTTTTCCACAGTCTGTGCCTAGGGCTACTTGAAGAGGAAACATAGCATAGAGACAAAACTGAGAACTCCTTTATTTTGTCAAGTTTCAAAGAGCTACTACAAACCATGTTGGATTTAGAGTTCCAAATTCACCTATCTATATAGGAGAGAACAGAGTGAAACCTAAATATGAAAACTGCTACTGTAAACGAACGCTTCAACCTAGAAGAACAAAATTTGGTGAGCCAAGTGGGATCTATGTACTTGTCATTACCACCACGTATCATCAAGATTGGGTGAAAAAATATTTGTTGGTATTTCGGAAACTCGTAATTTCTTGGAAGCTTGGCAACCCCTTTCAATAAAAGTGGTTTTCCACAGTCTCTGCTTAGGGCTACATGAAGCGGAAACAAATCATAGAAACAAAACTGAGACCTCCTTTATTTTGTCAAGATTCAAATAGCTACTACAAACCATGTTGGATTTAGAGTTCCAAATTCATCTATCTATATAGGAGAGAACAGAGTGAAACCTAAAAAGAAAAACTGCTACTGTAAACGAACGCTTCAACCTAGAAGAACAAAATTTGGAGAGCCAAGTGGGATCTGTGTAGTTGTCATTACCACCACGTATCATCAAGATTGGGTGAAAAAATATTTGCTGGTATTTCGGAAACTCATTATTTCTTAGAAGCTTGGCCACCCCTCTCAATGAAAGTGCTTTTCCACAGTCTGTGCCTAGGGCTACTTGAAGTGTAAACAAACCATAGAGACAAAACTGAGAACTCCTTTATTTTGTCAAGTTTCAAAGAGCTACTACAAACCATGTTGGATTTAGAGTTCCAAATACATCTATCTATATAGGAGAGAATACAGTGAAACCTAAAAAGAAAAACTGCTACTGTAACGAACGCTTCAACCTAGAAGAACAAAATTTGAAGAACCAAGTGGGATTTGTGTACTGATCATTACAACCAAGTATGATCAAGATTGGGTGAAAAAAATTTGGTGGTATTTCGGAAACTCGTAATTTCTTGGAAGCTTGGCAACCCCTTTCAATTAAAGTGGTTTTCCAGAGTCTCTGCTTAGGGCTACATGAAGCGGAAACAAATCATAGAGACAAAATTGAGAACTCCTTTATTTTGTCAAGTTGCAAACAGATACTACAAACCATGTTGGATTTAGAGTTCCAAATTCATCTATCTATATAGGAGAGAAGAGAGTGAAACGTAAAAATAAAAACTGCTACTGTAAACGAACGCTTCAACCTAGAAGAAGTAACTTTGGTGAGGCAAGTGGGATTTCTGTACTGATCATTACCACCAAGTATGATCAAGATTGGGTGAAAATTTATTTGCTGGTATTTCAGGAACTCGTTGTTTCCTAGAAGCTTGGCATCCCCTCTCAATGAAAGTGCTTTTCCACAGTCTGTGCCTTGGGCTACTTGTAGAGGAAAGAAACCATAGAGACAAAAGTGAGAACTCCTTTATTTTGTCAAGTTTCAAAGAGCTAATACAAACCAATTTGATTTAAGAGTTCTAAATTCATCTATCTATATAGGAGAGAACAGAGTGAAACCTAAAAAGGAAAACTGCTACTGTAAACGAACGCTTCAACCTAGAAGAACAAAATTTGGTGAGCCAAGTGGTATTTGTGTACTAATCATTACCCCCAAGTATCATCAAGATTGGGTGAAAAAATATTTACTGGTATTTCGGAAAATCGTTGTTTCTTAGAAGCTTGGCAACCCCTCTCAATGAAAGTGCTTTTCCACAGTCTGTGCCTAGGGCTACTTGAAGAGGAAACAAATTACAGAGACAAAACTGAGAACTCCTTTATTTTGTCAAGTTTCAAATAGCTACTACAAACCATGTTGGATTTAGAGTTCCAAACTCATCTATCTATATAGGAGAGAACAGTGTGAAACCTAAAAATAAAAACTGCTACTGTAAACGAACGCTTCAACCTAGAAGAAGAAAATTTGGTGAGCCAAGTGGGATCTGTGTACTTGTCATTACCACCACGTATCATCAACATTGGGTGAAAAGATATTTGCTGGTATTTCGGAAACTCTTAATTTCTTGGAAGCTGGGCAACACCTTTCAATAAAAGTGGTTTTCCACAGTCTCTGCTTAGGGCTACATGAAGCGGAAACAAATCATAGAGACAAAACTGAGAACTACTTTATTTTGTCAAGTTTCAAATAGCTACTACAAACGATGTTGGATTGAGAGTTCCAAATTCATCTATCTATATAGGAGAGAACAGAGTAGAACCTAAAAATAAAAACTGCTACTGTAAACGAACGCTTCAAACTAGAAGAAGTAAATTTGGTGAGCCAAGTGGGATTTGTGTACTGATCATTACCACCAAGTATGATCAAGATTGGGTGAAAATATATTTGCTGGTATTTCAGAAACTCGTTGTTTCTTAGAAGCTTGGCAACCCCTCTCAAAGAAAGTGCTTTTCCACAGTCTGTGCCTAGGGCTACTTGAAGAGGAAACAAACCATAGAGACAAAACTGAGAACTCCTTTATTTTTTCAAGTTTCAAAGAGCTACTACAAACCATGTTGGATTTAGAGTTCCAAATTCATCTATCTATATACTAGAGAACAGAGTGAAACCTAAATATGAAAACTGCTACTGTAAACGAACGCTTCAACCTAGAAGAACAAAATTTGGTGAGCCAAGTGGGATCTGTGTACTTGTCATTACCACCACGTATCATCAAGATTTAGTGAAAAAATATTTGCTGGTATTTCGGAAACACGTAATTTCTTGGAAGCTTGGCAACCCCTTTCAATAAAAGTGGTTTTGCACAGTCTCGGCTTAGGGCTACATGAAGCGGAAACAAATCATAGAGACAAAACTGAGACCTCCTTTATTTTGTCACGTTTCAAATAGCTACTACAAACCATGTTGGATTTAGAGTTCCAAATTCATCTATCTATATAGGAGAGAGCAGAGGGAACCTAAAAATATAAACTGCTACTGTAAACGATCGCTTCAACCTAGAAGAACAAAATTTGGTGAGCCAAGTGGGATCTGTGTACTTGTTATTACCACCACGTATCATCAAGATTGGGTGAAAAAATATTGGCTAGTATTTCGGAAACTCGTAATTTCTTGGAAGCTTAGAAACCGCTTTTAATAAAAGTGGTTTTCCAGAGTCCCTGCTTAGGGCTACATGAAGCGGAAACAAATCATAGAGACAAAATTGAGAACTCCTTTATTTTGTCAAGTTTCAAATAGCTACTACAAACCATGTTGGATTTAGAGTTCCAAATTCATCTATCTATATAGGAGAGAAGAGAGTGAAACCTAAAAAGAAAAACTGCTACTGTAAACGAATGCTTCAACCTAGAAGAACAAAATTTGGTGAGCCAAGTGGGATCTGTGTACTTGTCATTACCACCACGTATCATCAAGATTGGGTGAAAAAATATTTGCTGGTATTTCGGATACTCGTAATTTCTTGGAAGCTTGGCAACCCCTTTCAATAAAAGTGGTTTTCCACAGTCTCTGCTCAGGGCTACATGAAGCGGAAACATATCATAGAAACAAAACTGAGACCTCCTTTATTTTGTCAAGTTTTAAATAGCTACTACAAACCATGTTGGATTTAGAGTTCCAAATTCATCTATCTTTATAGGAGAGAACAGAGTGAAACCTAAAAAGAAAAACTGCTACTGTAAACGAACGCTTCAACCTAGAAGAACAAAATTTGTTGAGCCAAGTGCGATTTGTGTACTTGTCATTACCACCAGGTGTCATCAACATTGGGTGAAAAAATATTTGTTGGTATTTCGGAAACTCATTATTTCTTAGAAGCTTGGCCACCCCTCTCAATGAAAGTGCTTTTCCACAGTCTGTGCCTAGGGCTACTTGAAGTGTAAACAAACCATAGAGACAAAACTGAGAACTCCTTTATTTTGTCAAGTTTCAAAGAGCTACTACAAACCATGTTGGATTTAGAGTTCCAAATACATCTATCTATATAGGAGAGAATACAGTGAAACCTAAAAAGAAAAACTGCTACTGTAACGAACGCTTCAACCTAGAAGAACAAAATTTGAAGAACCAAGTGGGATGTGTGTACTGATCATTACAACCAAGTATGATCAAGATTGGGTGAAAAAAATTTGGTGGTATTTCGGAAACTCGTAATTTCTTGGAAGCTTGGCAACCCCTTTCAATTAAAGTGGTTTTCCAGAGTCTCTGCTTAGGGCTACATGAAGCGGAAACAAATCATAGAGACAAAATTGAGAACTCCTTTATTTTGTCAAGTTGCAAACAGGTACTACAAACCATGTTGGATTTAGAGTTCCAAATTCATCTATCTATATAGGAGAGAAGAGAGTGAAACGTAAAAATAAAAACTGCTACTGTAAACGAACGCTTCAACCTAGAAGAAGTAACTTTGGTGAGGCAAGTGGGATTTCTGTACTGATCATTACCACCAAGTATGATCAAGATTGGGTGAAAATTTATTTGCTGGTATTTCAGGAACTCGTTGTTTCCTAGAAGCTTGGCATCCCCTCTCAATGAAAGTGCTTTTCCACAGTCTGTGCCTTGGGCTACTTGTAGAGGAAAGAAACCATAGAGACAAAAGTGAGAACTCCTTTATTTTGTCAAGTTTCAAAGAGCTAATACAAACCAATTTGATTTAAGAGTTCTAAATTCATCTATCTATATAGGAGAGAACAGAGTGAAACCTAAAAAGGAAAACTGCTACTGTAAACGAACGCTTCAACCTAGAAGAACAAAATTTGGTGAGCCAAGTGGTATTTGTGTACTAATCATTACCCCCAAGTATCATCAAGATTGGGTGAAAAAATATTTACTGGTATTTCGGAAAATCGTTGTTTCTTAGAAGCTTGGCAACCCCTCTCAATGAAAGTGCTTTTCCACAGTCTGTGCCTAGGGCTACTTGAAGAGGAAACAAATTACAGAGACAAAACTGAGAACTCCTTTATTTTGTCAAGTTTCAAATAGCTACTACAAACCATGTTGGATTTAGAGTTCCAAACTCATCTATCTATATAGGAGAGAACAGTGTGAAACCTAAAAATAAAAACTGCTACTGTAAACGAACGCTTCAACCTAGAAGAAGAAAATTTGGTGAGCCAAGTGGGATCTGTGTACTTGTCATTACCACCACGTATCATCAACATTGGGTGAAAAGATATTTGCTGGTATTTCGGAAACTCTTAATTTCTTGGAAGCTGGGCAACCCCTTTCAATAAAAGTGGTTTTCCACAGTCTCTGCTTAGGGCTACATGAAGCGGAAACAAATCATAGAGACAAAACTGAGAACTACTTTATTTTGTCAAGTTTCAAATAGCTACTACAAACGATGTTGGATTGAGAGTTCCAAATTCATCTATCTATATAGGAGAGAACAGAGTAGAACCTAAAAATAAAAACTGCTACTGTAAACGAACGCTTCAAACTAGAAGAAGTAAATTTGGTGAGCCAAGTGGGATTTGTGTACTGATCATTACCACCAAGTATGATCAAGATTGGGTGAAAATATATTTGCTGGTATTTCAGAAACTCGTTGTTTCTTAGAAGCTTGGCAACCCCTCTCAAAGAAAGTGCTTTTCCACAGTCTGTGCCTAGGGCTACTTGAAGAGGAAACAAACCATAGAGACAAAACTGAGAACTCCTTTATTTTGTCAAGTTTCAAAGAGCTACTACAAACCATGTTGGATTTAGAGTTCCAAATTCATCTATCTATATAGGAGAGAACAGAGTGAAACCTAAATATGAAAACTGCTACTGTAAACGAACGCTTCAACCTAGAAGAACAAAATTTGGTGAGCCAAGTGGGATCTGTGTACTTGTCATTACCACCACGTATCATCAAGATTTAGTGAAAAAATATTTGCTGGTATTTCGGAAACACGTAATTTCTTGGAAGCTTGGCAACCCCTTTCAATAAAAGTGGTTTTGCACAGTCTCGGCTTAGGGCTACATGAAGCGGAAACAAATCATAGAGACAAAACTGAGACCTCCTTTATTTTGTCACGTTTCAAATAGCTACTACAAACCATGTTGGATTTAGAGTTCCAAATTCATCTATCTATATAGGAGAGAGCAGAGGGAACCTAAAAATATAAACTGCTACTGTAAACGATCGCTTCAACCTAGAAGAACAAAATTTGGTGAGCCACGTGGGATCTGTGTACTTGTTATTACCACCACGTATCATCAAGATTGGGTGAAAAAATATTGGCTAGTATTTCGGAAACTCGTAATTTCTTGGAAGCTTAGAAACCGCTTTTAATAAAAGTGGTTTTCCAGAGTCCCTGCTTAGGGCTACATGAAGCGGAAACAAATCATAGAGACAAAATTGAGAACTCCTTTATTTTGTCAAGTTTCAAATAGCTACTACAAACCATGTTGGATTTAGAGTTCCAAATTCATCTATCTATATAGGAGAGAAGAGAGTGAAACCTAAAAAGAAAAACTGCTACTGTAAACGAATGCTTCAACCTAGAAGAACAAAATTTGGTGAGCCAAGTGGGATCTGTGTACTTGTCATTACCACCACGTATCATCAAGATTGGGTGAAAAAATATTTGCTGGTATTTCGGATACTCGTAATTTCTTGGAAGCTTGGCAACCCCTTTCAATAAAAGTGGTTTTCCACAGTCTCTGCTTAGGGCTACATGAAGCGGAAACAAATCATAGAAACAAAACTGAGACCTCCTTTATTTTGTCAAGTTTTAAATAGCTACTACAAACCATGTTGGATTTAGAGTTCCAAATTCATCTATCTTTATAGGAGAGAACAGAGTGAAACCTAAAAAGAAAAACTGCTACTGTAAACGAACGCTTCAACCTAGAAGAACAAAATTTGTTGAGCCAAGTGCGATTTGTGTACTTGTCATTACCACCAGGTGTCATCAACATTGGGTGAAAAAATATTTGTTGGTATTTCTGAAACTCATTATTTCTTAGAAGCTTGGCCACCCCTCTCAATGAAAGTGCTTTTCCACAGTCTGTGCCTAGGGCTACTTGAAGTGGAAACAAACCATAGAGACAAAACTGAGAACTCCTTTATTTTGTCAAGTTTCAAAGAGCTACTACAAACCATGTTGGATTTAGAGTTCCAAATTCATCTATCTATAGGAGAGAATAGACTGAAACCTAAAAAGAAAAACTGCTACTGTAACGAACGCTTCACCCTAGAAGAACAATATTTGGAGAGCCAAGTGGGATTTGTGTACTGATCATTACCACCAAGTATGATCAAGATTGGGTGAAAAAAATTTGGTGGTATTTCGGAAACTCGTAATTTCTTTGAAGCTTGGCAACCCCTTTCAATAAAAGTGGTTTTCCAGAGTCTCTGCTTAGGGCTACATGAAGCGGAAACAAATCAGAGACAAAATTGAGAACTCCTTTATTTTGTCAAGTTGCAAACATCTACTACAAACCATGTTGGATTTAGAGTTCCAAATTCATCTATCTATATAGGAGAGAAGAGAGTAAAACGTTAAAATAAAAACTGCTACTGTAAACGAACGCTTCAACCTAGAAGAAGTAAATTTGGTGAACCAAGTGGGATTTCTGTACTGATCATTACCACCAAGTATGATCAAGATTGGGTGAAAATTTATTTGCTGGTATTTCAGAAACTCGTTGTTTCCTAGAAGCTTGGCATCCCCTCTTGATGAAAGTGCTTTTCCACAGTCTGTGCCTAGGGCTACTTGAAGAGGAAAGAAACCATAGAGACAAAAGTGAGAACTCCTTTTTTTGTCATGTTTCAAAGAGCTACTACAAACCATTTTGGATTAAGAGTTCTAAATTCATCTATCTATATAGGAGAGAACAGAGTGAAACCTAAAAAGGAAAACTGCTACTGTAAATGAACGCTTCAACCTAGAAGAACAAAATTTGGTGAGCCAAGTGGGATTTGTGTACTATTCATTACCCCCAAGTATCATCAAGATTGGGTGAAAAAATATTTGCTGGTATTTCGGAAACTCGTAATTTCTTGGAAGCTGGGCAACCCCTTTCAATAAGATTGGTTTTCAACAATCTCTGCTTAGGGCTACATGAAGAGGAAACAAATCATAGAGACAAAACTGAGAACTCCTTTATTTTGTCAAGTTTCAAATAGCTACTACAAACGATATTGGATTGAGAGTTCCAAATTCATCTATCTATATAGGAGAGGACAGAGTAGAACCTAAAAATATAAACTGCTACTGTAAACGAATGCTTCAAACTAGAAGAAGTAAATTTGGTGAGCCAAGTGGGATTTGTGTACTGATCATTACCACCAAGTATGATCAAGATTGGGTGAAAATATATTTCCTGGTATTTCGGAAACTCGTTGTTTCTTAGAAGCTTGGCAACCCCTCTCAAAGAAAGTGCTTTTCCACAGTCTGTGCCTAGGGCTACTTGAAGAGGAAACAAACCATAGAGACAAAACTAAGAACTCCTTTATTTTGTCAAGTTTCAAAGAGCTACTACAAACCATGTTGGATTTAGAGTTCCAAATTCATCTATCTATATAGGAGAGAACAGAGTGAAACCTAAATATGAAAACTGCTATTGTAAACGAACGCTTCAACCTAGAAGAACAAAATTTGGTGAGCCATGTGGGATCTGTGTACTTGTCATTACCACCACGTATCATCAAGATTGGGTGAAAAAATATTTGCTGGTATTTCGGAAACTCGTAATTTCTTGGAAGCTTGGCAACCCCTTTCAATTAAAGTGGTTTTCCAGAGTCTCTGCTTAGGGCTACATGAAGCGGAAACAAATCATACAGACAAAATTGAGAACTCCTTTATTTTGTCAAGTTGCAAACAGCTACTACAATCCATGTTGGATTTAGAGTTCCAAATTCATCTATCTATATAGGAGAGAACAGAGTGAAACCTAAAAAGAAAAACTGCTACTGTAAACGAACGCTTCAACCTAGAAGAAGTAAATTTGGTGAGGCAAGTGGGATTTCTGTACTGATCATTACCACCAAGTATGATCAAGATTGGGTGAAAATTTATTTGCTGGTATTTCAGAAACTCATTGTTTCCTAGAAGCTTGGCATCCCCTCTCAATGAAAGTGCTTTTCCACAGTCTGTGCCTAGGGCTACTTGAAGAGGAAAGAAACCATAGAGACAAGAGTGAGAACTCCATTATTTTGTCAAGTTTCAAAGAGCTACTACAAACCAATTTGGATTAAGAGTTCTAAATTCATCTATCTATATAGGAGAGAACAGAGTGAAACCTAAAAAGGAAAACTGCTACTGTAAACGAACGCTTCAACCTAGAAGAACAAAATTTGGTGAGCCAAGTGGTATTTGTGTACTAATCATTACCCCCAAGTATCATCAAGTTTGGGTGAAAAAAATATTTGCTGGTATTTCGGAAAATCGTTGTTTCTTAGAAGCTTGGCAACCCCTCTCAATGAAAGTGCTTTTCCACAGTCTGTGCTTAGGGCTACTTGAAGAGGAAACAAATTATAGAGACAAAACTGAGAACTCCTTTATTTTCTCAAGTTTCAAATAGCTACTACAAACCATGTTGGATTTAGAGTTCCAAACTCATCTATCTATATAGGAGAGAACAGTGTGAAACCTAAAAATAAAAACTGCTACTGTAAACGAACGCTTCAACCTAGAAGAACAAAATTTGGTGAGCCAAGTGGGATCTGTGTACTTGTCATTACCACCACGTATCATCAACATTGGATGAAAAGATATTTGCTGGTATTTCGGAAACTCGTAATTTCTTGGAAGTTGGGCAACCCCTTTCAATAAAAGTGGTTTTCCACAGTCTCTGCTTAGGGCTACATGAAGCGGAAACAAATCATAGAGACAAAACTGAGAACTACTTTATTTTGTCAAGTTTCAAATAGCTACTACAAACGATGTTGGATTGAGAGTTCCAAATTCATCTATCTATATAGGAGAGAACAGAGTAGAACCTAAAAATAAAAACTGCTACTGTAAACGAACGCTTCAAACTAGAAGAAGTAAATTTGGTGAGCCAAGTGGGATTTGTGTACTGATCATTACCACCAAGTATGATCAAGATTGGGTGAAAATATATTTGCTGGTATTTCGGAAACTCGTTGTTTCTTAGAAGCTTGGCAACCCCTCTCAAAGAAAGTGCTTTTCCACAGTCTGTGCCTAGGGCTACTTGAAGAGGAAACAAACCATAGAGACAAAACTGAGAACTCCTTTATTTTGTCAAGTTTCAAAGAGCTACTACAAACCATGTTGGATTTAGAGTTCCAAATTCATCTATCTATATAGGAGAGAACAGAGTGAAACCTAAATATGAAAACTGCTACTGTAAACGAACGCTTCAACCTAGAAGAACAAAATTTGGTGAGCCAAGTGGGATCTGTGTACTTGTCATTACCACCACGTATCATCAAGATTTAGTGAAAAAATATTTGCTGGTATTTCGGAAACACGTAATTTCTTGGAAGCTTGGCAACCCCTTTCAATAAAAGTGGTTTTGCACAGTCTCGGCTTAGGGCTACATGAAGCGGAAACAAATCATAGAGACAAAACTGAGACCTCCTTTATTTTGTCACGTTTCAAATAGCTACTACAAACCATGTTGGATTTAGAGTTCCAAATTCATCTATCTATATAGGAGAGAGCAGAGGGAACCTAAAAATATAAACTGCTACTGTAAACGATCGCTTCAACCTAGAAGAACAAAATTTGGTGAGCCAAGTGGGATCTGTGTACTTGTTATTACCACCACGTATCATCAAGATTGGGTGAAAAAATATTGGCTAGTATTTCGGAAACTCGTAATTTCTTGGAAGCTTAGAAACCGCTTTTAATAAAAGTGGTTTTCCAGAGTCCCTGCTTAGGGCTACATGAAGCGGAAACAAATCATAGAGACAAAATTGAGAACTCCTTTATTTTGTCAAGTTTCAAATAGCTACTACAAACCATGTTGGATTTAGAGTTCCAAATTCATCTATCTATATAGGAGAGAAGAGAGTGAAACCTAAAAAGAAAAACTGCTACTGTAAACGAATGCTTCAACCTAGAAGAACAAAATTTGGTGAGCCAAGTGGGATCTGTGTACTTGTCATTACCACCACGTATCATCAAGATTGGGTGAAAAAATATTTGCTGGTATTTCGGATACTCGTAATTTCTTGGAAGCTTGGCAACCCCTTTCAATAAAAGTGGTTTTCCACAGTCTCTGCTTAGGGCTACATGAAGCGGAAACAAATCATACAGACAAAATTGAGAACTCCTTTATTTTGTGAAGTTGCAAACAGCTACTACAAACCATGTTGGATTTAGAGTTCCAAATTCATCTATCTATATAGGAGAGAACAGAGTGAAAGCTAAAAAGAAAAACTGCTACTGTAAACGAACGCTTCAACCTAGAAGAAGTAAATTTGGTGAGGCAAGTGGGATTTCTGTACTGATCATTACCACCAAGTATGATCAAGATTGGGTGAAAATTTATTTGCTGGTATTTCAGAAACTCATTGTTTCCTAGAAGCTTGGCATCCCCTCTCAATGAAAGTGCTTTTCCACAGTCTGTGCCTAGGGCTACTTGAAGAGGAAAGAAACCATAGAGACAAGAGTGAGAACTCCATTATTTTGTCAAGTTTCAAAGAGCTACTACAAACCAATTTGGATTAAGAGTTCTAAATTCATCTATCTATATAGGAGAGAACAGAGTGAAACCTAAAAGGAAAACTGCTACTGTAAACGAACGCTTCAACCTACAAGAACAAAATTTGGTGAGCCAAGTGGTATTTGTGTACTAATCATTACCCCCAAGTATCATCAAGTTTGGGTGAAAAAATATTTGCTGGTATTTCGGAAAATCGTTGTTTCTTAGAAGCTTGGCAACCCCTCTCAATGAAAGTGCTTTTCCACAGTCTATGCTTAGGGCTACTTGAAGAGGAAACAAATTATAGAGACAAAACTGAGAACTCCTTTATTTTCTCAATTTTCAAATAGCTACTACAAACCATGTTGGATTTAGAGTTCCAAACTCATCTATCTATATAGGAGAGAACAGTGTGAAACCTAAAAATAAAAACTGCTACTGTAAACGAACGCTTCAACCTAGAAGAACAAAATTTGGTGAGCCAAGTGGGATCTGTGTACTTGTCATTACCACCACGTATCATCAACATTGGATGAAAAGATATTTGCTGGTATTTCGGAAACTCGTAATTTCTTGGAAGTTGGGCAACCCCTTTCAATAAAAGTGGTTTTCCACAGTCTCTGCTTAGGGCTACATGAAGCGGAAACAAATCATAGAGACAAAACTGAGAACTACTTTATTTTGTCAAGTTTCAAATAGCTACTACAAACGATGTTGGATTGAGAGTTCCAAATTCATCTATCTATATAGGAGAGAACAGAGTAGAACCTAAAAATAAAAACTGCTACTGTAAACGAACACTTCAAACTAGAAGAAGTAAATTTGGTGAGCCAAGTGGGACTTGTGTACTGATCATTACCACCAAGTATGATCAAGATTGGGTGAAAATATATTTGCTGGTATTTCGGAAACTCGTTGTTTCTTAGAAGCTTGGCAACCACTCTCAATGAAAGTGCTTTTCCACAGTCTGTGCCTAGGGCTACTTGAAGAGGAAACAAACCATAGAGACAAAACTGAGAAGTCCTTAATTTTGTCAAGTTTCAAACAGCTACTATAAACCATGTTGGATTTAGAGTTCCAAATTCATCTATGTATATAGGAGAGAACAAAGTGAAACCTAAAAATAAAAACTGCTACTGTAAACGAACGCTTCAACCTAGAAGAACAAAATTTGGTGAGCCTAGTGGGATCTGTGTACTTGTCATTACCACCACGTATCATCAACATTGGGTGAAAAAATATTTGCTGGTATTTCGGAAACACGTAATTTCTTGGAAGCTTGGCAACCCCTTTCAATAAAAGTGGTTTTGCACAGTGTCTGCTTAGGGCTACATGAAGCGGAAACAAATCATAGAGACAAAACTGAGACCTCCTTTATTTTGTCAAGTTTCAAATAGCTACTACAAACCATGTTGGATTTAGAGTTCCAAATTCATCTATCTATATAGGAGAGAACAGAGTGACCTAAAAAGAAAAACTGCTACCGTAAACGAATGCTTCAACCTAGAAGAACAAAACTTGGTGAGCCAAGTGCGATTTGTGTACTTGTCATTACCACCACGTATCATCAACATTGGGTGAAAAAATATTTGCTGGTATTTCGGAAACTCATTATTTCTTAGAAGCTTGGCAACCCTTCTCAATGAAAGTGCTTTTCCACAGTCTGTGCCTAGGGCTACTTGAAGTGGAAACAAAACCATAGACACAAAACTGAGAACTTTTTTAGTTTGTCAAGTTTCAAAGAGCTACTACAAACCATGTTGGATTTAGAGTTCCAAATTCATCTATCTATATAGGAGAGAGCAGAGGGAACCTGAAATATAAACTGCTACTGTAAACGATCGCTTCAACCTAGAAGAAGAAAATTTGGTGAGCCAAGTGGGATCTGTGTACTTGTCATTACCACCACGTATCATCAAGATTGGGTGAAAAAATATTGGCTGGTAATTTCGGAAACTCGTAATTTCTTGGAAGCTTGGAAACCGCTTTCAATAAAAGTGGTTTTCCAGAGTCCCTGCTTAGGGCTACATGAAGCGGAAACAAATCATAGAGACAAAACTGAGACCTCCTTTATTTTGTCAAGTTTCAAATAGCTACTACAAACCATGTTGGATTTAGAGTTCCAAATTCATCTATCTATATAGGAGAGAACAGAGTGACCTAAAAAGAAAAACTGCTACCGTAAACGAATGCTTCAACCTAGAAGAACAAAACTTGGTGAGCCAAGTGCGATTTGTGTACTTGTCATTACCACCACGTATCATCAACATTGGGTGAAAAAATATTTGCTGGTATTTCGGAAACTCATTATTTCTTAGAAGCTTGGCAACCCTTCTCAATGAAAGTGCTTTTCCACAGCCTGTGCCTAGGGCTACTTGAAGTGGAAACAAACCATAGACACAAAACTGAGAACTTTTTTAGTTTGTCAAGTTTCAAAGAGCTACTACAAACCATGTTGGATTTAGAGTTCCAAATTCATCTATCTATATAGGAGAGAGCAGAGGGAACCTGAAATATAAACTGCTACTGTAAACGATCGCTTCAACCTAGAAGAAGAAAATTTGGTGAGCCAAGTGGGATCTGTGTACTTGTCATTACCACCACGTATCATCAAGATTGGGTGAAAAAATATTGGCTGGTAATTTCGGAAACTCGTAATTTCTTGGAAGCTTGGAAACCGCTTTCAATAAAAGTGGTTTTCCAGAGTCCCTGCTTAGGGCTACATGAAGCGGAAACAAATCATAGAGACAAAATTGAGAACTCCTTTATTTTGTCAAGTTTCAAATAGCTACTACAAACCATGTTGGATTTAGAGTTCCAAATTCATCTATCTATATAGGAGAGAAGAGAGTGAAACCTAAAAAGAAAAACTACTACTGTAAACGAACGCTTCAACCTAGAAGAACAAAATTTGGTGAGCCAAGTGGGATCTGTGTACTTGTCATTACCACCACGTAACATCAAGATTGGGTGAAAAAATATTTGCTGGTATTTCGGAAACTCGTAATTTCTTGGAAGCTTGGCAACCCCTGTCAATGAAAGTGGTTTTCCACAGTCTCTGCTTAGGGCTACATGAAGCGGAAACAAATCATAGAAACAAAACTGGAGACCTCCTTTATTTTGTCAAGTTTCAAATAGCTACTACAAACCATGTTGGATTTAGAGTTCCAAATTCATCTATCTATATAGGAGAGAACAGAGTGAAACCTAAAAAGAAAAACTGCTACTGTAAACGAACGCTTCAACCTAGAAGAACAAAATTTGGTGAGCCATGTGCGATTTATGTACTTGTCATTACCACAACGTGTCATCAACATTGGGTGAAAAAATATTTGCTGGTATTTCGGAAACTCATTATTTCTTAGAAGCTTGGCCATCCCTCTCAATGAAAGTGCTTTTCCACAGTCTTTGCCTAGAGCTCCTTGAAGGTTAAACAAACCATAGAGACAAAACTGAGAACTCCCTTATTTTGTCAAGATTCAAAGACCTACTACAAACCATGTTTTATTTAGAGTTCCAAATTCATCTATCTATATAGGAGAGAACAGAGTAGAACCTAAAAATAAAAACTGCTACTGTAAACGAACACTTCAAACTAGAAGAAGTAAATTTGGTGAGCCAAGTGGGACTTGTGTACTGATCATTACCACCAAGTATGATCAAGATTGGGTGAAAATATATTTGCTGGTATTTCGGAAACTCGTTGTTTCTTAGAAGCTTGGCAACCACTCTCAATGAAAGTGCTTTTCCACAGTCTGTGCCTAGGGCTACTTGAAGAGGAAACAAACCATAGAGACAAAACTGAGAAGTCCTTAATTTTGTCAAGTTTCAAACAGCTACTATAAACCATGTTGGATTTAGAGTTCCAAATTCATCTATGTATATAGGAGAGAACAAAGTGAAACCTAAAAATAAAAACTGCTACTGTAAACGAACGCTTCAACCTAGAAGAACAAAATTTGGTGAGCCTAGTGGGATCTGTGTACTTGTCATTACCACCACGTATCATCAACATTGGGTGAAAAAATATTTGCTGGTATTTCGGAAACACGTAATTTCTTGGAAGCTTGGCAACCCCTTTCAATAAAAGTGGTTTTGCACAGTGTCTGCTTAGGGCTACATGAAGCGGAAACAAATCATAGAGACAAAACTGAGACCTCCTTTATTTTGTCAAGTTTCAAATAGCTACTACAAACCATGTTGGATTTAGAGTTCCAAATTCATCTATCTATATAGGAGAGAACAGAGTGACCTAAAAAGAAAAACTGCTACCGTAAACGAATGCTTCAACCTAGAAGAACAAAACTTGGTGAGCCAAGTGCGATTTGTGTACTTGTCATTACCACCACGTATCATCAACATTGGGTGAAAAAATATTTGCTGGTATTTCGGAAACTCATTATTTCTTAGAAGCTTGGCAACCCTTCTCAATGAAAGTGCTTTTCCACAGTCTGTGCCTAGGGCTACTTGAAGTGGAAACAAACCATAGACACAAAACTGAGAACTTTTTTAGTTTGTCAAGTTTCAAAGAGCTACTACAAACCATGTTGGATTTAGAGTTCCAAATTCATCTATCTATATAGGAGAGAGCAGAGGGAACCTGAAATATAAACTGCTACTGTAAACGATCGCTTCAACCTAGAAGAAGAAAATTTGGTGAGCCAAGTGGGATCTGTGTACTTGTCATTACCACCACGTATCATCAAGATTGGGTGAAAAAATATTGGCTGGTAATTTCGGAAACTCGTAATTTCTTGGAAGCTTGGAAACCGCTTTCAATAAAAGTGGTTTTCCAGAGTCCCTGCTTAGGGCTACATGAAGCGGAAACAAATCATAGAGACAAAATTGAGAACTCCTTTATTTTGTCAAGTTTCAAATAGCTACTACAAACCATGTTGGATTTAGAGTTCCAAATTCATCTATCTATATAGGAGAGAAGAGAGTGAAACCTAAAAAGAAAAACTACTACTGTAAACGAACGCTTCAACCTAGAAGAACAAAATTTGGTGAGCCAAGTGGGATCTGTGTACTTGTCATTACCACCACGTAACATCAAGATTGGGTGAAAAAATATTTGCTGGTATTTCGGAAACTCGTAATTTCTTGGAAGCTTGGCAACCCCTGTCAATGAAAGTGGTTTTCCACAGTCTCTGCTTAGGGCTACATGAAGCGGAAACAAATCATAGAAACAAAACTGAGACCTCCTTTATTTTGTCAAGTTTCAAATAGCTACTACAAACCATGTTGGATTTAGAGTTCCAAATTCATCTATCTATATAGGAGAGAACAGAGTGAAACCTAAAAAGAAAAACTGCTACTGTAAACGAACGCTTCAACCTAGAAGAACAAAATTTGGTGAGCCATGTGCGATTTATGTACTTGTCATTACCACAACGTGTCATCAACATTGGGTGAAAAAATATTTGCTGGTATTTCGGAAACTCATTATTTCTTAGAAGCTTGGCCATCCCTCTCAATGAAAGTGCTTTTCCACAGTCTTTGCCTAGAGCTCCTTGAAGGTTAAACAAACCATAGAGACAAAACTGAGAACTCCCTTATTTTGTCAAGATTCAAAGACCTACTACAAACCATGTTTTATTTAGAGTTCCAAATTCATCTATCTATATAGGAGAGAACAGAGGGAACCTGAAATATAAACTGCTATTGTAAACGATCGCTTCAACCTAGAAGAAGAAAATTTGGTGAGCCAAGTGGGATCTGTGTACTTGTCATTACCACCACGTATCATCAAGATTGGGTGAAAAAATATTGGCTAGTATTTCGGAAACTCGTAATTTCTTGGAAGCTTGGCAACCCCTCTCAAAGAAAGTGCTTTTCCACAGTCTGTGCTTAGGGCTACTTGAAGAGGAAACAAACCATAGAGACAAAACAGAGAACTCCTTTATTTTGTCAAGTTTCAAAGAGCTACTACAAACCATGTTGGATTTAGAGTTCCAAATTCATCTATCTATATAGGAGAGAACAGAGTGAAACCTAAATATGAAAACTGCTACTGTAAACGAACGCTTCAACCTAGAAGAACAAAATTTGGTGAGCCAAGTGGGATCTGTGTACTTGTCATTACCACCACGTATCATCAACATTGGATGAAAAGATATTTGCTGGTATTTCGGAAACTCGTAATTTCTTGGAAGCTGGGCAACCCCTTTCAATAAAAGTGGTTTTCCACAGTCTCTGCTTAGGGCTACAGGAAGCGGAAACAAATCATAGAGACAAAACTGAGAACTACTTTATTTTGTCAAGTTTCAAATAGCTACTACAAACGATGTTGGATTGAGAGTTCCAAATTCATCTATCTATATAGGAGAGAACAGAGTAGAACCTAAAAATAAAAACTGCTACTGTAAACGAACGCTTCAAACTAGAAGAAGTAAATTTGGTGAGCCAAGTGGGATTTGTGTACTGATCATTACCACCAAGTATGATCAAGATTGGGTGAAAATATATTTGCTGGTATTTCGGAAACTCGTTGTTTCTTAGAAGCTTGGCAACCACTCTCAATGAAAGTGCTTTTCCACAGTCTGTGCCTAGGGCTACTTGAAGAGGAAACAAACCATAGAGACAAAACTGAGAAGTCCTTAATTTTGTCAAGTTTCAAACAGCTACTATAAACCATGTTGGATTTAGAGTTCCAAATTCATCTATGTATATAGGAGAGAACAAAGTGAAACCTAAAAATAAAAACTGCTACTGTAAACGAACGCTTCAACCAGAAGAACAAAATTTGGTGAGCCTAGTGGGATCTGTGTACTTGTCATTACCACCACGTATCATCAACATTGGGTGAAAAAATATTTGCTGGTATTTCGGAAACACGTAATTTCTTGGAAGCTTGGCAACCCCTTTCAATAAAAGTGGTTTTGCACAGTGTCTGCTTAGGGCTACATGAAGCGGAAACAAATCATAGAGACAAAACTGAGACCTCCTTTATTTTGTCAAGTTTCAAATAGCTACTACAAACCATGTTGGATTTAGAGTTCCAAATTCATCTATCTATATAGGAGAGAACAGAGTGACCTAAAAAGAAAAACTGCTACCGTAAACGAATGCTTCAACCTAGAAGAACAAAACTTGGTGAGCCAAGTGCGATTTGTGTACTTGTTATTACCACCACGTATCATCAACATTGGGTGAAAAAATATTTGCTGGTATTTCGGAAACTCATTATTTCTTAGAAGCTTGGCAACCCTTCTCAATGAAAGTGCTTTTCCACAGTCTGTGCCTAGGGCTACTTGAAGTGGAAACAAACCATAGACACAAAACTGAGAACTTTTTTAGTTTGTCAAGTTTCAAAGAGCTACTAAAAACCATGTTGGATTTAGAGTTCCAAATTCATCTATCTATATAGGAGAGAGCAGAGGGAACCTGAAATATAAACTGCTACTGTAAACGATCGCTTCAACCTAGAAGAAGAAAATTTGGTGAGCCAAGTGGGATCTGTGTACATGTCATTACCACCACGTATCATCAAGATTGGGTGAAAAAATATTGGCTGGTATTTCGGAAACTCGTAATTTCTTGGAAGCTTGGAAACCGCTTTCAATAAAAGTGGTTTTCCAGAGTCCCTGCTTAGGGCTACATGAAGCGGAAACAAATCATAGAGACAAAATTGAGAACTAATTTATTTTGTCAAGTTTCAAATAGCTACTACAAACCATGTTGGATTTAGAGTTCCAAATTCATCTATCTATATAGGAGAGAAGAGAGTGAAACCTAAAAAGAAAAACTACTACTGTAAACGAACGCTTCAACCTAGAAGAACAAAATTTGGTGAGCCAAGTGGGATCTGTGTACTTGTCATTACCACCACGTAACATCAAGATTGGGTGAAAAAATATTTGCTGGTATTTCGGAAACTCGTAATTTCTTGGAAGCTTGGCAACCCCTGTCAATAAAAGTGGTTTTCCACAGTCTCTGCTTAGGGCTACATGAAGCGGAAACAAATCATAGAAACAAAACTGAGACCTCCTTTATTTTGTCAAGTTTCAAATAGCTACTATAAACCATGTTGGATTTAGAGTTCCAAATTCATCTATCTATATAGGAGAGAACAGAGTGAAACCTAAAAAGAAAAACTGCTACTGTAAACGAACGCTTCAACCTAGAAGAACAAAATTTGGTGAGCCATGTGCGATTTATGTACTTGTCATTACCACAACGTGTCATCAACATTGGGTGAAAAAATATTTGCTGGTATTTCGGAAACTCATTATTTCTTAGAAGCTTGGCCATCCCTCTCAATGAAAGTGCTTTTCCACAGTCTTTGCCTAGAGCTCCTTGAAGGTTAAACAAACCATAGAGACAAAACTGAGAACTCCCTTATTTTGTCAAGTTTCAAAGACCTACTACAAACCATGTTTTATTTAGAGTTCCAAATTCATCAATCTATATAGGAGAGAACAGAGGGAAACCTAAATATAAAAACTGCTAATGTAGACGAACGCTTCAACCTAGAATAACAAAATTTGGTGAACCAAGTGGGAAATGTGTACTGATCATTAGCACCAAGTATCATCAAGATTGGGTGAAAAATTATTTGCTGGTATTTCACAACCTCGTTATTTCTTAGAAGCCTGGCAACTCCTCTCAGTGAAAGTGCTTTTCCACAGTCTGTGCCTAGGGCTACTTGAAGAGGAAACAAACCATAGAGACAAAACTGAGAACTCCTTTCCTTTGTCAAGTTTCAAAGAGCTACGACAAACCATGTTGGATTTAGAGTTCCAAATTCATCTATCTATATATGAAAGAACAGAGTGAAACCTAAATATAAAAACTGCTACTGTAGACGAACACTTCAACCTAGAAGAGCAAAATTTGGTGAGCCAAGTGGGATCTGTGTACTTGTCATTACCACCACGTATCATCAACATTGGGTGAAAAGATATTTGCTGGTATTTCGGAAACTCGTTGTTTCTTAGAAGCTTGGCAACCCCTCTCAAAGAAAGTGCTTTTCCACAGTCTGTGCTTAGGGCTACTTGAAGAGGAAACAAACCATAGAGACAAAACAGAGAACTCCTTTATTTTGTCAAGTTTCAAAGAGCTACTACAAACCATGTTGGATTTAGAGTTCCAAATTCATCTATCTATATAGGAGAGAACAGAGTGAAACCTAAATATGAAAACTGCTACTGTAAACGAACGCTTCAACCTAGAAGAACAAAATTTGGTGAGCCAAGTGGGATCTGTGTACTTGTCATTACCACCATGTATCATCAACATTGGATGAAAAGATATTTGCTGGTATTTCGGAAACTCGTAATTTCTTGGAAGCTGGGCAACCCCTTTCAATAAAAGTGGTTTTCCACAGTCTCTGCTTAGGGCTACATGAAGCGGAAACAAATCATAGAGACAAAACTGAGAACTACTTTATTTTGTCAAGTTTCAAATAGCTGCTACAAACGATGTTGGATTGAGAGTTCCAAATTCATCTATCTATATAGGAGGGAACAGAGTAGAACCTAAAAATAAAAACTGCTACTGTAAAGGAACGCTTCAAACTAGAAGAAGTAAATTTGGTGAGCCAAGTGGGATTTGTGTACTGATCATTACCACCAAGTATGATCAAGATTGGGTGAAAATATATTTGCTGGTATTTCGGAAACTCGTTGTTTCTTAGAAGCTTGGCAACCACTCTCAATGAAAGTGCTTTTCCACAGTCTGTGCCTAGGGCTACTTGAAGAGGAAACAAACCATAGAGACAAAACTGAGAAGTCCTTAATTTTGTCAAGTTTCAAACAGCTACTATAAACCATGTTGGATTTAGAGTTCCAAATTCATCTATGTATATAGGAGAGAACAAAGTGAAACCTAAAAATAAAAACTGCTACTGTAAACGAACGCTTCAACCAGAAGAACAAAATTTGGTGAGCCTAGTGGGATCTGTGTACTTGTCATTACCACCACGTATCATCAACATTGGGTGAAAAAATATTTGCTGGTATTTCGGAAACACGTAATTTCTTGGAAGCTTGGAAACCCCTTTCAATAAAAGTGGTTTTGCACAGTGTCTGCTTAGGGCTACATGAAGCGGAAACAAATCATAGAGACAAAACTGAGACCTCCTTTATTTTGTCAAGTTTCAAATAGCTACTACAAACCATGTTGGATTTAGAGTTCCAAATTCATCTATCTATATAGGAGAGAACAGAGTGACCTAAAAAGAAAAACTGCTACCGTAAACGAATGCTTCAACCTAGAAGAACAAAACTTGGTGAGCCAAGTGCGATTTGTGTACTTGTCATTACCACCACGTATCATCAACATTGGGTGAAAAAATATTTGCTGGTATTTCGGAAACTCATTATTTCTTAGAAGCTTGGCAACCCTTCTCAATGAAAGTGCTTTTCCACAGTCTGTGCCTAGGGCTACTTGAAGTGGAAACAAACCATAATCACAAAACTGAGAACTTTTTTAGTTTGTCAAGTTTCAAAGAGCTACTACAAACCATGTTGTATTTAGAGTTCCAAATTCATCTATCTATATAGGAGAGAGCAGAGGGAACCTGAAATATAAACTGCTACTGTAAAGGATCGCTTCAACCTAGAAGAAGAAAATTTGGTGAGCCAAGTGGGATCTGTGTACTTGTCATTACCACCACGTATCATCAAGATTGGGTGAAAAAATATTGGCTGGTATTTCGGAAACTCGTAATTTCTTGGAAGCTTGGAAACCGCTTTCAATAAAAGTGGTTTTCCAGAGTACCTGCTTAGGGCTACATGAAGCGGAAACAAATCATAGAGACAAAATTGAGAACTCCTTTATTTTGTCAAGTTTCAAATAGCTACTACAAACCATGTTGAATTTAGAGTTCCAAATTCATCTATCTATATAGGAGAGAAGAGAGTGAAACCTAAAAAGAAAAACTACTACTGTAAACGAACGCTTCAACCTAGAAGAACAAAATTTGGTGAGCCAAGTGGGATCTGTGTACTTGTCATTACCACCACGTAACATCAAGATTGGGTGAAAAAATATTTGCTGGTATTTCGGAAACTCGTAATTTCTTGGAAGCTTGGCAACCCCTGTCAATAAAAGTGGTTTTCCACAGTCTCTGCTTAGGGCTACATGAAGCGGAAACAAATCATAGAAACAAAACTGAGACCTCCTTTATTTTGTCAAGTTTCAAATAGCTACTACAAACCATGTTGGATTTAGAGTTCCAAATTCATCTATCTATATAGGAGAGAACAGAGTGAAACCTAAAAAGAAAAACTGCTACTGTAAACGAACGCTTCAACCTAGAAGAACAAAATTTGGTGAGCCATGTGCGATTTATGTACTTGTCATTACCACAACGTGTCATCAACTTTGGGTGAAAAAATATTTGCTGGTATTTCGGAAACTCATTATTTCTTAGAAGCTTGGCCATCCCTCTCAATGAAAGTGCTTTTCCACAGTCTTTGCCTAGAGCTCCTTGAAGGTTAAACAAACCATAGAGACAAAACTGAGAACTCCCTTATTTTGTCAAGTTTCAAAGACCTACTACAAACCATGTTTTATTTAGAGTTCCAAATTCATCAATCTATATAGGAGAGAACAGAGGGAAACCTAAATATAAAAACTGCTAATGTAGACGAACGCTTCAACCTAGAAAAACAAAATTTGGTGAACCAAGTGGGAAATGTGTACTGATCATTAGCACCAAGTATCATCAAGATTGGGTGAAAAATTATTTGCTGGTATTTCAGAACCTCGTTATTTCTTAGAAGCCTGGCAACTCCTCTCAGTGAAAGTACTTTTCCACAGTCTGTGCATAGGGCTACTTGAAGAGGAAACAAACCATAGAGACAAAACTGAGAACTCCTTTCCTTTGTCAAGTTTCAAAGAGCTACGACAAACCATGTTGGATTTAGAGTTCCAAATTCATCTATCTATATATGAAAGAACAGAGTGAAACCTAAATATAAAAACTGCTACTGTAGACGAACACTTCAACCTAGAAGAGCAAAATTTGGTGAGCCAAGTGGGATCTGTGTACTTGTCATTACCACCACGTATCATCAACATTGGATGAAAAGATATTTGCTGATATTTCGGAAACTCGTAATTTCTTGGAAGCTGGGCAACCCCTTTCAATAAAAGTGGTTTTCCACAGTCTCTGCTTAGGGCTACATGAAGCGGAAACAAATCATAGAGACAAAACTGAGAACTACTTTATTTTGTCAAGTTTCAAATAGCTACTACAAACGATGTTGGATTGAGAGTTCCAAATTCATCTATCTATATAGGAGAGAACAGAGTAGAACCTAAAAATAAAAACTGCTACTGTAAACGAACGCTTCAAACTAGAAGAAGTAAATTTGGTGAGCCAAGTGGAATTTGTGTACTGATCATTACCACCAAGTATGATCAAGATTGGGTGAAAATATATTTGCTGGTATTTCGGAAACTCATTGTTTCTTAGAAGCTTGGCAACCACTCTCAATGAAAGTGCTTTTCCACAGTCTGTGCCTAGGGCTACTTGAAGAGGAAACAAACCATAGAGACAAAACTGAGAAGTCCTTAATTTTGTCAAGTTTCAAACAGCTACTATAAACCATGTTGGATTTAGAGTTCCAAATTCATCTATGTATATAGGAGAGAACAAAGTGAAACCTAAAAATAAAAACTGCTACTGTAAACGAACGCTTCAACCTAGAAGAACAAAATTTGGTGAGCCTAGTGGGATCTGCGTACTTGTCATTACCACCACGTATCATCAACATTGGGTGAAAAAATATTTGCTGGTATTTCGGAAACACGTAATTTCTTGGAAGCTTGGCAACCCCTTTCAATAAAAGTGGTTTTGCACAGTGTCTGCTTAGGGCTACATGAAGCGGAAACAAATCATAGAGACAAAACTGAGACCTCCTTTATTTTGTCAAGTTTCAAATAGCTACTACAAACCATGTTGGATTTAGAGTTCCAAATTCATCTATCTATATAGGAGAGAACAGAGTGACCTAAAAAGAAAAACTGCTACCGTAAACGAATGCTTCAACCTAGAAGAACAAAACTTGGTGAGCCAAGTGCGATTTGTGTACTTGTCATTACCACCACGTATCATCAACATTGGGTGAAAAAATATTTGCTGGTATTTCGGAAACTCATTATTTCTTAGAAGCTTGGCAACCCTTCTCAATGAAAGTGCTTTTCCACAGTCTGTGCCTAGGGCTACTTGAAGTGGAAACAAACCATAGACACAAAACTGAGAACTTTTTTAGTTTGTCAAGTTTCAAAGAGCTACTACAAACCATGTTGGATTTAGAGTTCCAAATTCATCTATCTATATAGGAGAGAGCAGAGGGAACCTGAAATATAAACTGCTACTGTAAACGATCGCTTCAACCTAGAAGAAGAAAATTTGGTGAGCCAAGTGGGATCTGTGTACTTGTCATTACCACCACGTATCATCAAGATTGGGTGAAAAAATATTGGCTGGTATTTCGGAAACTCGTAATTTCTTGGAAGCTTGGAAACCGCTTTCAATAAAAGTGGTTTTCCAGAGTCCCTGCTTAGGGCTACATGAAGCGGAAACAAATCATAGAGACAAAATTGAGAACTCCTTTATTTTGTCAAGTTTCAAATAGCTACTACAAACCATGTTGGATTTAGAGTTCCAAATTCATCTATCTATATAGGAGAGAAGAGAGTGAAACCTAAAAAGAAAAACTACTACTGTAAACGAACGCTTCAACCTAGAAGAACAAAATTTGGTGAGCCAAGTGGGATCTGTGTACTTGTCATTACCACCACGTAACATCAAGATTGGGTGAAAAAATATTTGCTGGTATTTCGGAAACTCGTAATTTCTTGGAAGCTTGGCAACCCCTGTCAATAAAAGTGGTTTTCCACAGTCTCTGCTTAGGGCTACATGAAGCGGAAACAAATCATAGAAACAAAACTGAGACCTCCTTTATTTTGTCAAGTTTCAAATAGCTACTACAAACCATGTTGGATTTAGAGTTCCAAATTCATCTATCTTTATAGGAGAGAACAGAGTGAAACCTAAAAAGAAAAACTGCTACTGTAAACGAACGCTTCAACCTAGAAGAACAAAATTTGGTGAGCCATGTGCGATTTATGTACTTGTCATTACCACCACGTGTCATCAACATTGGGTGAAAAAATATTTGCTGGTATTTCGGAAACTCATTATTTCTTAGAAGCTTGGCCATCCCTCTCAATGAAAGTGCTTTTCCACAGTCTTTGCCTAGAGCTCCTTGAAGGTTAAACAAACCATAGAGACAAAACTGAGAACTCCCTTATTTTGTCAAGTTTCAAAGACCTACTACAAACCATGTTTTATTTAGAGTTCCAAATTCATCTATCTATATAGGAGAGAACAGAGGGAAACCTAAATATAAAAACTGCTAATGTAGACGAACGCTTCAACCTAGAATAACAAAATTTGGTGAACCAAGTGGGAAATGTATACTGATCATTAGCACCAAGTATCATCAAGTTTGGGTGAAAAATTATTTGCTGGTATTTCAGAAACTCGTTATTTCTTAGAAGCCTGGCAACTCCTCTCAGTGAAAGTGCTTTTCCACAGTCTGTGCCTAGGGCTACTTGAAGAGGAAACAAACCATAGAGACAAAACTGAGAACTCCTTTCCTTTGTCAAGTTTCAAAGAGCTACGACAAACCATGTTGGATTTAGAGTTCCAAATTCATCTATCTATATATGAAAGAACACAGTGAAACCTAAATATAAAAACTGCTACTGTAGACGAACACTTCAACCTAGAAGAGCAAAATTTGGTGAGCCAAGTGGGATCTGTGTACTTGTCATTACCACCACGTATCATCAACATTGGGTGAAAAGATATTTGCTGGTATTTCGGAAACTCGTTGTTTCTTAGAAGCTTGGCAACCCCTCTCAAAGAAAGTGCTTTTCCACAGTCTGTGCCTAGGGCTACTTGAAGAGGAAACAAACCATAGAGACAAAACAGAGAAGTCCTTTATTTTGTCAAGTTTCAAAGAGCTACTACAAACCATGTTGGATTTAGAGTTCCAAATTCATCTATCTATATAGGAGAGAACAGAGTGAAACCTAAATATGAAAACTGCTACTGTAAACGAACGCTTCAACCTAGAAGAACAAAATTTGGTGAGCCAAGTGGGATCTGTGTACTTGTCATTACCACCACGTATCATCAAGATTTAGTGAAAAAATATTTGCTGGTATTTCGGAAACACCTAATTTCTTGGAAGCTTGGCAACCCCTTTCAATAAAAGTGGTTTTGCACAGTCTCGGCTTAGGGCTACATGAAGCGGAAACAAATCATAGAGACAAAACAGAGACCTCCTTTATTTTGTCAAGTTTCAAATAGCTACTACAAACCATGTTGGATTTAGAGTTCCAAATTCATCTATCTATATAGGAGAGAGCAGAGGGAACCTAAAAATATAAACTGCTACTGTAAACGATCGCTTCAACCTAGAAGAACAAAATTTGGTGAGCCAAGTGGGATCTGTGTACTTGTTATTACCACCACGTATCATCAAGATTGGGTGAAAAAATATTGGCTAGTATTTCGGAAACTCGTAATTTCTTGGAAGCTTGGAAACCGCTTTTAATAAAAGTGGTTTTCCAGAGTCCCTGCTTAGGGCTACATGAAGCGGAAACAAATCATAGAGACAAAATTGAGAACTCCTTTATTTTGTCAAGTTTCAAATAGCTACTACAAACCATGTTGGATTTAGAGTTCCAAATTCATCTATCTATATAGGAGAGAAGCGAGTTAAACCTAAAAAGAAAAACTGCTACTGTAAACGAATTCTTCAACCTAGAAGAACAAAATTTGGTGAGCCAAGTGGGATCTGTGTACTTGTCATTACCACCACGTATCATCAAGATTGGGTGAAAAAATATTTGCTGGTATTTCGGAAACTCGTAATTTCTTGGAAGCTTGGCAACCCCTTCAATAAAAGTGGTTTTCCACAGTCTCTGCTTAGGGCTACATGAAGCGGAAACAAATCATAGAAACAAAACTGAGACCTCCTTTATTTTGTCAAGTTTTAAATAGCTACTACAAACCATGTTGGATTTAGAGTTCCAAATTCATCTATCTTTATAGGAGAGAACAGAGTGAAACCTAAAAAGAAAAACTGCTACTGTAAACGAACGCTTCAACCTAGAAGAACAAAATTTGGTGAGCCAAGTGCGATTTGTGTACTTGTCATTACCACCACGTGTCATCAACATTGGGTGAAAAAATATTTGCTGGTATTTCGGAAACTCATTATTTCTTAGAAGCTTGGCCACCCCTCTCAATGAAAGTGCTTTTCCACAGTCTGTGCCTAGGGCTACTTGAAGTGGAAACAAACCATAGAGACAAAACTGAGAACTCCTTTATTTTGTCAAGTTTCAAAGAGCTACTACAAACCATGTTGGATTTAGAGTTCCAAATTCATCTATCTATAGGAGAGAATAGAGTGAAACCTAAAAAGAAAAACTGCTACTGTAACGAACGCTTCACCCTAGAAGAACAATATTTGGAGAGCCAAGTGGGATTTGTGTACTGATCATTACCACCAAGTATGATCAAGATTGGGTGAAAAAAATTTGGTGGTATTTCCGAAACTCGTAATTTCTTGGAAGCTTGGCAACCCTTTTCAATAAAAGTGGTTTTCCAGAGTCTCTGCTTAGGGCTACATGAAGCGGAAACAAATCAGAGACAAAATTGAGAACTCCTTTATTTTGTCAAGTTGCAAACATCTACTACAAACCATGTTGGATTTAGAGTTCCAAATTCATCTATCTATATAGGAGAGAAGAGAGTAAAACGTTAAAATAAAAACTGCTACTGTAAAACAACGCTTCAACCTAGAAGAAGTAAATTTGGTGAACCAAGTGGGATTTCTGTACTGATCATTACCACCAAGTATGATCAAGATGGGGTGAAAATTTATTTGCTGGTATTTCAGAAACTCGTTGTTTCCTAGAAGCTTGGCATCCCCTCTTGATGAAAGTGCTTTTCCACAGTCTGTGCCTAGGGCTACTTGAAGAGGAAAGAAACCATAGAGACAAAAGTGAGAAATCCTTTTATGGTCAAGTTTCAAATAGCTACTACAAACCATTTTGGATTAAGAGTTCTAAATTCATCTATCTATATAGGAGAGAACAGAGTGAAACCTAAAAAGGAAAACTGCTACTGTAAATGAACGCTTCAACCTAGAAGAACAAAATTTGGTGAGCCAAGTGGGATTTGTGTACTAATCATTACCACCAAGTATCATCAAGATTGGGTGAAAAAATATTTGCTGGTATTTCGGAAACTCGTTATTTCTTAGACGCTTGGCAACCCCTCTCAAAGAAAGTGCTTTTCCACAGTCTGTGCCTAGGGCTACTTGAAGAGGAAACAAACCATAGAGACAAAACTGAGAACTCATTTATTTTGTCAAGTTTCAAAGAGCTACTACAAACCATGTTGGATTTAGAGTTCCAAATTCAACTATCTATATAGGAGAGAACAGAGTGAAACCTAAATATGAAAACTGCTATTGTAAACGAACGCTTCAACCTAGAAGAACAAAATTTGGTGAGCCAAGTGGGATCTGTGTACTTGTCATTACTACCACGTATCATCAAGATTGGGTGAAAAAATATTTGCTGGTATTTCGGAAACTCGTAATTTCTTGGAAGCTTGGCAACCCCTTTCAATTAAAGTGGTTTTCCAGAGTCTCTGCTTAGGGCTACATGAAGCGGAAACAAATCATAGAGACAAAATTGAGAACTCCTTTATTTTGTCAAGTTTCAAATAGCTACTACAAACCATGTTGGATTTAGAGTTCCAAATTCATCTATCTATATAGGAAAGAAGAGTGAAACGTAAAAATAAAAACTGCTACTGTAAACGAACGATTCAACCTAGAAGAAGTAAATTTGGTGAGGCAAGTGGGATTTCTGTACTGATCATTACCACCAAGTATGATCAAGATTGGGTGAAAATTTATTTGCTGGTATTTCAGAAACTCATTGTTTCCTAGAAGCTTGGCATCCCCTCTCAATGAAAGTGCTTTTCCACAGTCTGTGCCTAGGGCTACTTGAAGAGGAAAGAAACCATAGAGACAAAAGTGAGAACTCCTTTATTTTGTCAAGTTTCAAAGAGCTACTACAAACCAATTTGGATTAAGAGTTCTAAATTCATCTATCTATATAGGAGAGAACAGAGTGAAACCTAAAAAGGAAAACTGCTACTGTAAACGAACGCTTCAACCTAGAAGAACAAAATTTGGTGAGCCAAGTGGTATTTGTGTACTAATCATTACCCCCAAGTATCATCAAGTTTGGGTGAAAAAATATTTGCTGGTATTTCGGAAAATCGTTGTTTCTTAGAAGCTTGGCAACCCCTCTCAATGAAAGTGCTTTTCCACAGTCTGTGCTTAGGGCTACTTGAAGAGGAAACAAATTATAGAGACAAAACTGAGAACTCCTTTATTTTGTCAAGTTTCAAATAGCTACTACAAACCATGTTGGATTTAGAGTTCCAAACTCATCTATCTATATAGGAGAGAACAGTGTGAAACCTAAAAATAAAAACTGCTAGTGTAAACGAACGCTTCAACCTAGAAGAACAAAATTTGGTGAGCCAAGTGGGATCTGTGTACTTGTCATTACCACCACGTATCATCAACATTGGATTAAAAGATATTTGCTGGTATTTCGGAAACTCGTAATTTCTTGGAAGTTGGGCAACCCCTTTCAATAAAAGTGGTTTTCCACAGTCTCTGCTTAGGGCTACATGAAGCGGAAACAAATCATAGAGACAAAACTGAGAACTACTTTATTTTGTCAAGTTTCAAATAGCTACTACAAACGATGTTGGATTGAGAGTTCCAAATTCATCTATCTATATAGGAGAGAACAGAGTAGAACCTAAAAATAAAAACTGCTACTGTAAACGAACACTTCAAACTAGAAGAAGTAAATTTGGTGAGCCAAGTGGGACTTGTGTACTGATCATTACCACCAAGTATGATCAAGATTGGGTGAAAATATATTTGCTGGTATTTCGGAAACTCTTTGTTTCTTAGAAGCTTGGCAACCACTCTCCATGAAAGTGCTTTTCCACAGTCTGTGCCTAGGGCTACTTGAAGAGGAAACAAACCATAGAGACAAAACTGAGAAGTCCTTAATTTTGTCAAGTTTCAAATAGCTACTACAAACCATGTTGGATTTAGAGTTCCAAACTCATCTATCTATATAGGAGAGAACAGTGTGAAACCTAAAAATAAAAACTGCTAGTGTAAACGAACGCTTCAACCTAGAAGAACAAAATTTGGTGAGCCAAGTGGGATCTGTGTACTTGTCATTACCACCACGTATCATCAACATTGGATTAAAAGATATTTGCTGGTATTTCGGAAACTCGTAATTTCTTGGAAGTTGGGCAACCCCTTTCAATAAAAGTGGTTTTCCACAGTCTCTGCTTAGGGCTACATGAAGCGGAAACAAATCATAGAGACAAAACTGAGAACTACTTTATTTTGTCAAGTTTCAAATAGCTACTACAAACGATGTTGGATTGAGAGTTCCAAATTCATCTATCTATATAGGAGAGAACAGAGTAGAACCTAAAAATAAAAACTGCTACTGTAAACGAACGCTTCAAACTAGAAGAAATAAATTTGTTGAGCCAAGTGGGATTTGTGTACTGATCATTACCACCAAGTATGATCAAGATTGGGTGAAAATATATTTGCTGGTATTTCGGAAACTCTTTGTTTCTTAGAAGCTTGGCAACCACTCTCCATGAAAGTGCTTTTCCACAGTCTGTGCCTAGGGCTACTTGAAGAGGAAACAAACCATAGAGACAAAACTGAGAAGTCCTTAATTTTGTCAAGTTTCAAACAGCTACTATAAACCATGTTGGATTTAGAGTTCCAAATTCATCTATGTATATAGGAGAGAACAAAGTGAAACCGAAAAATAAAAACTGCTACTGTAAACGAACGCTTCAACCTAGAAGAACAAAATTTGGTGAGCCTAGTGGGATCTGTGTACTTGTCATTACCACCACGTATCATCAACATTGGGTGAAAAAATATTTGCTGGTATTTCAGAAACCCGTAATTTCTTGGAAGCTTGGCAACCCCTTTCAATAAAAGTGGTTTTGCACAGTGTCTGCTTAGGGCTACATGAAGCGGAAACAAATCATAGAGACAAAACTGAGACCTCCTTTATTTTGTCAAGTTTCAAATAGCTACTACAAACCATGTTGGATTTAGAGTTCCAAATTCATCTATCTATATAGGAGAGAACAGAGTGACCTAAAAAGAAAAACTGCTACCGTAAACGAATGCTTCAACCTAGAAGAACAAAACTTGGTGAGCCAAGTGCGATTTGTGTACTTGTCATTACCACCACGTATCATCAACATTGGGTGAAAAAATATTTGCTGGTATTTCGGAAACTCATTATTTCTTAGAAGCTTGGCAACCCTTCTCAATGAAAGTGCTTTTCCACAGTCTGTGCCTAGGGCTACTTGAAGTGGAAACAAACCATAATCACAAAACTGAGAACTTTTTTAGTTTGTCAAGTTTCAAAGAGCTACTACAAACCATGTTGGATTTAGAGTTCCAAATTCATCTATCTATATAGGAGAGAGCAGAGGGAACCTGAAATATAAACTGCTACTGTAAACGATCGCTTCAACCTAGAAGAAGAAAATTTGGTGAGCCAAGTGGGATCTGTGTACTTGTCATTACCACCACGTATCATCAAGATTGGGTGAAAAAATATTGGCTGGTATTTCGGAAACTCGTAATTTCTTGGAAGCTTGGAAACCGCTTTCAATAAAAGTGGTTTTCCAGAGTCCCTGCTTAGGGCTACATGAAGCGGAAACAAATCATAGAGACAAAATTGAGAACTCCTTTATTTTGTCAAGTTTCAAATAGCTACTACAAACCATGTTGGATTTAGAGTTCCAAATTCATCTATCTATATAGGAGAGAAGAGAGTGAAACCTAAAAAGAAAAACTACTACTCTAAACGAACGCTTCAACCTAGAAGAACAAAATTTGGTGAGCCAAGTGGGATCTGTGTACTTGTCATTACCACCACGTAACATCAAGATTGGGTGAAAAAATATTTGCTGGTATTTCGGAAACTCGTAATTTCTTGGAAGCTTGGCAACCCCTTTTAATAAAAGTGGTTTTCCACAGTCTCTGCTTAGGGCTACATGAAGCGGAAACAAATCATAGAAACAAAACTGAGACCTCCTTTATTTTGTCAAGTTTCAAATAGCTACTACAAACCATGTTGGATTTAGAGTTCCAAATTCATCTATCTTTATAGGAGAGAACAGAGTGAAACCTAAAAAGAAAAACTGCTACTGTAAACGAACGCTTCAACCTAGAAGAACAAAATTTGGTGAGCCATGTGCGATTTATGTACTTGTCATTACCACCACGTGTCATCAACATTGGGTGAAAAAATATTTGCTGGTATTTCGGAAAATCATTATTTCTTAGAAGCTTGGCCATCCCTCTCAATGAAAGTGCTTTTCCACAGTCTTTGCCTAGAGCTCCTTGAAGGTTAAACAAACCATAGAGACAAAACTGAGAACTCCCTTATTTTGTCAAGTTTCAAAGACCTACTACAAACCATGTTTTATTTAGAGTTCCAAATTCATCTATCTATATAGGAGAGAACAGAGGGAAACCTAAATATAAAAACTGCTAATGTAGACGAACGCTTCAACCTAGAATAACAAAATTTGGTGAACCAAGTGGGAAATGTGTACTGATCATTAGCACCAAGTATCATCAAGATTGGGTGAAAAATTATTTGCTGGTATTTCAGAAACTCGTTATTTCTTAGAAGCCTGGCAACTCCTCTCAGTGAAAGTGCTTTTCCACAGTCTGTGCCTAGGGCTACTTGAAGAGGAAACAAACCATAGAGACAAAACTGAGAACTCCTTTCCTTTGTCAAGTTTCAAAGAGCTACGACAAACCATGTTGGATTTAGAGTTCCAAATTCATCTATCTATATATGAAAGAACAGAGTGAAACCTAAATATAAAAACTGCTACTGTAGACGAACACTTCAACCTAGAAGAGCAAAATTTGGTGAGCCAAGTGGGATTTGTGTACTGATCATTACCACCAAGTATCATCAAGATTGGGTGAAAAAATATTTGCTGGTATTTCGGAAACTCGTTATTTATTAGAAGCTTGGCAACCCATCTCAATGAAAGTGTTTCCACAGTCTGTGCCTAGTGCTACTTGAAGAGGAAACAAACCCTAGAGACAAAACTGAGAACTCCTTCATTTTGTCAAGTTTCAAAGAGCTACTACAAACCATGTTGGATTTAGAGTTCCAAATTTATCTATCTATATAGGAGAGAACAGAGTGAAACCTAAATATAAAAACTGCTACAGTACACGAACGTTTCAACCTAGAAGAACAAAATTTGATGAGTCAAGTGGGATTTGTGTACCGATAATTACCACCAAGTATCATCAAGATTGGGTGAAAAAATATTTGCTGGTATTTCGGAAACTCGTTATTTCTTAGAAGCTTGGCAACCCCTCTCAATGAAAGTGCTTTTCCACAGTCTGTGCCTAGGGCTCCCTGAAGATTAAACATACCTTAGAGACAAAACTGAGAACTCCTTTATTTTGTCATGTTACAAAGACCTACTACAAACCATGTTTTATTTAGAATTCCAAATTCATCTTTCTATATAGGAGAGAACAGAGGGAAACCTAAATATAAAAACTGCTACTGTAGACGAACGCTTCAAACTAGAAGAACAAAATTTGGTGAGCCAAGTGAGATTTGTGTACTGATCATATCCACCAAGTATCATCAAGATAGGGTGAAAAAATATTTGCTGGTATTTTGGAAACTCATTATTTCTTAGAAGCTTGGCAACCCATCTCAATGAAAGTGTTTTTCCACAGTGTGTGCCTAGGGCTACTTGAAGAGGAAACAAACCATAGAGACAAAACTGAGAACTCCTTTATTTTGTCAAGTTTCAGAGAGCTACTACAAACCATGTTGGATTTAGAGTTCCAAATTCATCTATCTATATAGGAGAGAACATGGGAAACCTAAATATAAAAACTGCTACTGTAGACGAACGCTTCAACCTAGAAGAACAAAATTTGGTGAGCCAAGTGGGATTTGTGGACTGATCATTACCACCAAGTATCATCAAGATTGGGTGAAAAAACATTTGCTGGTATTTCGGAAACTCGTAATTTCTTAAAAGCTTGGCAACCCCTCTCAATGAAAGCGCTTTTCGACAGTCTGTGCCTAGGGCTACGTGAAGAGGAAACAAACAAAAGAGACAAAACTGAGAGCTCCTTTATTTTGTCAAGTTCCAAAGAGCTACTACAAACCATGTTGGATTTTAGTTCCAAATTCATCTAACTATATAGGAGAGAACAGAGGGAAACCTAAATATATAAACTGCTACTGTAGACGAACGCTTCAACCTGGAAAAACAAAATTTGGTGAGCCAAGTGGGATTTGTGTAGTTGTCAATACCAAAACGTATCATCAAGATTGGGTGAAAAAATATTTGCTGATATTTCGGAAACACGTAATTTCTTGGAAGCTTGGCAACCCTTTTCAATGAAAGTGCTTTTCCACAGTCTCTGCTTAGGGCTACTTGAAGAGGAAACAAATCATAGGGACAAAACTGAGAACTACTATTTTTGTCAAGTTTCAAAGAGCTACTAAAAACCATGTTGGATTTATACTTCCCAATTCATCTATCTATATAGGAGAGAACAGAGGGAAACCTAAAAATATAAACTGCTACTGTAAACGAACGCTTCAAACTAGAAGAACAAAATTTGGTGAGTCAAGTGGGATTTGTGTACCGATCATTACCACCAAGTATCATCAAGATTGGGTTAAAAAATATTTGCTGGTATTTCGGAAACTCGTTATTTCTTGGAAGCTTGGCCACCCCTTTCAATGAGAGTGCTTTTCCACAGTCTGTGCCTAGAGCTACTTGAAGAGGAAACAAACCATAGAGACAAAACTGAGAACTCCTTTATTTTGTCCAGTTTCAAAGTGCTACTACAAACCATGTTGAATTTAGAGTTCCAAATTCATCTATCTATATAGGAGAGAACAGAGGGAAACCTAAATATAAAAACTGCTACTGTAGACGAACTCTTCAACCTAGAAGAACAAAATTTGGTGAGCCAAGTGGGATTTGTGTACTGATCATTACCACCAAGTATCATCAAGATTGGGTGAAAAAATATTTGCTGGTATTTCGGAAACTCGTTATTTCTTAGAAGCTTGGCCATCCCTCTCAATGATAGAGCTTTTCCACAGTCTGTGCCTAGTTCTACTTGAAGAGGAAATAAACCACAGTGACAAAACTGAGAACTCCTTTATTTTGTCAAGTTTCAAAGAGCTACTACAAACCATGTTGGATTTAGAGTTTCAAATTCATCTATCTATATAGGATAGAACAGAGGGAAACCTAAATATAAAAACTGCTACTGTAGACGAATGCTTCAAGTAGAAGAACAAAATTTGGTGAGCCAAGTGTGATCTGTGTACTGATCATTACCACCAAGTATCATCAAGATTGGGTTAAAAAATATTTCCTGGTATTTCGGAAACTCGTTATTCCTTAGAAGCTACGCAACCCCTCTAAATGAAAGTGCTTTTCCACAGTCTGTGCCTAGGGCTACTTGAAGAGGAAACAAACCATAGAGACAAAACTGAGAACTACTTTATTTTGCCAAGTTTCAAAGAGCTACTGCAAACCATGTTGGATTTAGAATTCCAAATTCATCTATCTATATAGGAGAGAAAAAGGGAAACCTAAATATAAAAACTGCTACTGTAGACGAACGCTTCAACCTAGAAGATCAAATTTGGTGAGCCAAGTGGGATTTATGTACTGATCATTACCACCAAGTATCATCAAGATTGGGTGAAAAAATATTTGCTGGTATTTCAGAAACTCGTTATTTCTTAGAAGTTTGTCAACCCCTCTCAATGAAAGTGCTTTTCCACAGTCTGTGCCTAGGGCTCCTTGAAGATTAAACAAACCGTAGAGACAAAACAAAGAACTCCTTTATTTTGTCAAGTTTCAAAGACCTACTACAAACCATGTTTTATTTAGAGTTCCAAATTCATCTATCTATATATGAGAGAACAGAGTGAAACCTAAATATAAAAACTGCTGCTGTAGACGAACGCTTCAACCTAGAAGAACAAAATTTGGTGAACCAAGTGGGATTTGTGTACTGATCATTACCACCAAGTATCATCAAGATTGGGTGAAAAAATATTTGCTGGTATTTCGGAAACTCGTTATTTCTTAGAAGCTTGGCAACCCCTCTCAATGAAAGTGCTTTTCCACAGTCTGTACATAGGGCTACTTGAAGAGGAAACAAACCATAGAGACAAAACAGAGAACTCCTTTATTTTGTCAAGTTTCAAAGAGCTACTACAAACCATGTTGGATTTAGAATTCCAAATTCATCTATCTATATAGGAGAGAACAGAGGGAAACCTAAATAAAAAAACTGCTACTTTAGACGAACTCTTCAACCTAGAAGAACAAAATTTGGTGAGCCAAGTGGGATTTGTGTACTGATCATTACCACCAAGTATCATCAAGATTGGGTGAAAAAATATTTGCTGGTATTTCGGAAACTCGTTATTTCTTAGAAGCTTGGCAACCCCTCTCAATGATAGTGCTTTTCCACAGTCTGTGCCTAGTTCTACTTGAAGAGGAAATAAACCACAGAGACAAAACTGAGAACTCCTTTATTTTGTCAAGTTTCAAAGAGCTACTACAAACCATGTTGGATTTAGAGTTTCAAATTCATCTATCTATATAGGAGAGAACAGAGTAGAACCTAAAAATAAAAACTGCTACTGTAAACGAACGCTTCAAACTAGAAGAAATAAATTTGGTGAGCCAAGTGGGATTTGTGTACTGATCATTACCACCAAGTATGATCAAGATTGGGTTAAAATATATTTGCTGGTATTTCGGAAACTCGTTGTTTCTTAGAAGCTTGGCAACCACTCTCAATGAAAGTGCTTTTCCACAGTCTGTGCCTAGGGCTACTTGAAGAGGAAACAAACCATAGAGACAAAACTGAGAATTCCTTAATTTTGTCAAGTTTCAAACAGCTACTATAAACCATGTTGGATTTAGAGTTCCAAATTCATCTATGTATATAGGAGAGAACAAAGTGAAACCTAAAAATAAAAACTGCTACTGTAAACGAACGCTTCAACCTAGAAGAACAAAATTTGGTGAGCCTAGTGGGATCTGTGTACTTGTCATTACCACCACGTATCATCAACATTGGGTGAAAAAATATTTGCTGGTATTTCGGAAACACGTAATTTCTTGGAAGCTTGGCAACCCCTTTCAATAAAAGTGGTTTTGCACAGTGTCTGCTTAGGGCTACATGAAGCGGAAACAAATCATAGAGACAAAACTGAGACCTCCTTTATTTTGTCAAGTTCCAAAGAGCTACTACAAACCATGTTGGATTTTAGTTCCAAATTCATCTAACTATATAGGAGAGAACAGAGGGAAACCTAAATATATAAACTGCTACTGTAGACGAACGCTTCAACCTAGAAAAACAAAATTTGGTGAGCCAAGTGGGATTTGTGTAGTTGTCAATACCAAAACGTATCATCAAGATTGGGTGAAAAAATATTTGCTGGTATTTCGGAAACACGTAATTTCTTGGAAGCTTGGCAACCCTTTTCAATGAAAGTGCTTTTCCACAGTCTCTGCTTAGGGCTACTTGAAGAGGAAACAAATCATAGGGACAAAACTGAGAACTACTATTTTTGTCAAGTTTCAAAGAGCTACTAAAAACCATGTTGGATTTATAGTTCCCAATTCATCTATCTATATAGGAGAGAACAGAGGGAAACCTAAAAATATAAACTGCTACTGTAAACGAACGCTTCAAACTAGAAGAACAAAATTTGGTGAGTCAAGTGGGATTTGTGTACCGATCATTACCACCAAGTATCATCAAGATTGGGTTAAAAAATATTTGCTGGTATTTCGGAAACTCGTTATTTCTTGGAAGCTTGGCCACCCCTTTCAATGAGAGTGCTTTTCCACAGTCTGTGCCTAGAGCTACTTGAAGAGGAAACAAACCATAGAGACAAAACTGAGAACTCCTTTATTTTGTCAAGTTTCAAAGTGCTACTACAAACCATGTTGAATTTAGAGTTCCAAATTCATCTATCTATATAGGAGAGAACAGAGGGAAAAATAAATATAAAAACTGCTACTGTAGACGAACTCTTCAACCTAGAAGAACAAAATTTGGTGAGCCAAGTGGGATTTGTGTACTGATCATTACCACCAAGTATCATCAAGATTGGGTGAAAAAATATTTGCTGGTATTTCGGAAACTCGTTATTTCTTAGAAGCTTGGCAACCCCTCTCAATGATAGAGCTTTTCCACAGTCTATGCCTAGTTCTACTTGAAGAGGAAATAAACCACAGAGACAAAACTGAGAACTCCTTTATTTTGTCAAGTTTCAAAGAGCTACTACAAACCATGTTGGATTTAGAGTTTCAAATTCATCTATCTATATAGGATAGAACAGAGGGAAACCTAAATATAAAAACTGCTACTGTAGACGAATGCTTCAACTAGAAGAACAAAATTTGGTGAGCCAAGTGGGATCTGTGTACTGATCATTACCACCAAGTATCATCAAGATTGGGTTAAAAAATATTTCCTGGTATTTCGGAAACTCGTTATTCCTTAGAAGCTACGCAACCCCTCTAAATGAAAGTGCTTTTCCACAGTCTGTGCCTAGGGCTACTTGAAGAGGAAACAAACCATAGAGACAAAACTGAGAACTACTTTATTTTGCCAAGTTTCAAAGAGCTACTGCAAACCATGTTGGATTTAGAATTCCAAATTCATCTATCTATATAGGAGAGAAAAAGGGAAACCTAAATATAAAAACTGCTACTGTAGACGAACGCTTCAACCTAGAAGATCAAATTTGGTGAGCCAAGTGGGATTTATGTACTGATCATTACCAGCAAGTATCATCAAGATTGGGTGAAAAAATATTTGCTGGTATTTCAGAAACTCGTTATTTCTTAGAAGTTTGTCAACCCCTCTCAATGAAAGTGCTTTTCCACAGTCTGTGCCTAGGGCTCCTTGAAGATTAAACAAACCTTAGAGACAAAACAAAGAACTCCTTTATTTTGTCAAGTTTCAAAGACCTACTACAAACCATGTTTTATTTAGAGTTCCAAATTCATCTATCTATATATGAGAGAACAGAGTGAAACCTAAATATAAAAACTGCTGCTGTAGACGAACGCTTCAACCTAGAAGAACAAAATTTGGTGAACCAAGTGGGATTTGTGTACTGATCATTACCACCAAGTATCATCAAGATTGGGTGAAAAAATATTTGCTGGTATTTCGGAAACTCGTTATTTCTTAGAAGCTTGGCAACCCCTCTCAATGAAAGTGCTTTTCCACAGTCTGTACATAGGGCTACTTGAAGAGGAATCAAACCATAGAGACAAAACTGAGAACTCCTTTATTTTGTCAAGTTTCAAAGAGCTACTTCAAACCATGTTGGATTTAGAATTCCAAATTCATCTATCTATATAGGAGAGAACAGAGGGAAACCTAAATAAAAAAACTGCTACTGTAGACGAACTCTTCAACCTAGAAGAACAAAATTTGGTGAGCCAAGTGGGATTTGTGTACTGATCATTACCACCAAGTATCATCAAGATTGGGTGAAAAAATATTTGCTGGTATTTCGGAAACTCGTTATTTCTTAGAAGCTTGGCAACCCCTCTCAATGATAGTGCTTTTCCACAGTCTGTGCCTAGTTCTACTTGAAGAGGAAATAAACCACAGAGACAAAACTGAGAACTCCTTTATTTTGTCAAGTTTCAAAGAGCTACTACAAACCATGTTGGATTTAGAGTTTCAAATTCATCTATCTATATAGGAGAGAACAGAGTAGAACCTAAAAATAAAAACTACTACTGTAAACGAACGCTTCAAACTAGAAGAAATAAATTTGGTGAGCCAAGTGGGATTTGTGTACTGATCATTACCACCAAGTATGATCAAGATTGGGTGAAAATATATTTGCTGGTACTTCGGAAACTCGTTGTTTCTTAGAAGCTTGGCAACCACTCTCAATGAAAGTGCTTTTCCACAGTCTGTGCCTAGGGCTACTTGAAGAGGAAACAAACCATAGAGACAAAACTGAGAAGTCCTTAATTTTGTCAAGTTTCAAACAGCTACTATAAACCATGTTGGATTTAGAGTTCCAAATTCATCTATGTATATAGGAGAGAACAAAGTGAAACCTAAAAATAAAAACTGCTACTGTAAACGAACGCTTCAACCTAGAAGAACAAAATTTGGTGAGCCTAGTGGGATCTGTGTACTTGTCATTACCACCACGTATCATCAACATTGGGTGAAAAAATATTTGCTGGTATTTCGGAAACACGTAATTTCTTGGAAGCTTGGCAACCCCTTTCAATAAAAGTGGTTTTGCACAGTGTCTGCTTAGGGCTACATGAAGCGGAAACAAATCATAGAGACAAAACTGAGACCTCCTTTATTTTGTCAAGTTTCAAATAGCTACTACAAACCATGTTGGATTTAGAGTTCCAAATTCATCTATCTATATAGGAGAGAACAGAGTGACCTAAAAAGAAAAACTGCTACCGTAAACGAATGCTTCAACCTAGAAGAACAAAACTTGGTGAGCCAAGTGCGATTTGTGTACTTGTCATTACCACCACGTATCATCAACATTGGGTGAAAAAATATTGGCTGGTATTTCGGAAACTCATTATTTCTTAGAAGCTTGGCAACCCTTCTCAATGAAAGTGCTTTTCCACAGTCTGTGCCTAGGGCTACTTGAAGTGGAAACAAACCATAGACACAAAACTGAGAACTTTTTTAGTTTGTCAAGTTTCAAAGAGCTACTACAAACCATGTTGGATTTAGAGTTCCAAATTCATCTATCTATATAGGAGAGAGCAGAGGGAACCTGAAATATAAACTGCTACTGTAAACGATCGCTTCAACCTAGAAGAAGAAAATTTGGTGAGCCAAGTGGGATCTGTGTACTTGTCATTACCACCACGTATCATCAAGATTGGGTGAAAAAATATTGGCTGGTATTTCGGAAACTCGTAATTTCTTGGAAGCTTGGAAACCGCTTTCAATAAAAGTGGTTTTCCAGAGTCCCTGCTTAGGGCTACATGAAGCGGAAACAAATCATAGAGACAAAATTGAGAACTCCTTTATTTTGTCAAGTTTCAAATAGCTACTACAAACCATGTTGGATTTAGAGTTCCAAATTCATCTATCTATATAGGAGAGAAGAGAGTGAAACCTAAAAAGAAAAACTACTACTGTAAACGAACGCTTCAACCTAGAAGAACAAAATTTGGTGAGGCAAGTGGGATCTGTGTACTTGTCATTACCACCACGTAACATCAAGATTGGGTGAAAAAATATTTGCTGGTATTTCGGAAACTCGTAATTTCTTGGAAGCTTGGCAACCCCTGTCAATAAAAGTGGTTTTCCACAGTCTCTGCTTAGGGCTACATGAAGCGGAAACAAATCATAGAAACAAAACTGAGACCTCCTTTATTTTGTCAAGTTTCAAATAGCTACTACAAACCATGTTGGATTTAGAGTTCCAAATTCATCTATCTTTATAGGAGAGAACAGAGTGAAACCTAAAAAGAAAAACTGCTACTGTAAACGAACGCTTCAACCTAGAAGAACAAAATTTGGTGAGCCATGTGCGATTTATGTACTTGTCATTACCACCACGTGTCATCAACATTGGGTGAAAAAATATTTGCTGGTATTTCGGAAACTCATTATTTCTTAGAAGCTTGGCCATCCCTCTCAATGAAAGTGCTTTTCCACAGTCTTTGCCTAGAGCTCCTTGAAGGTTAAACAAACCATAGAGACAAAACTGAGAACTCCCTTATTTTGTCAAGTTTCAAAGACCTACTACAAACCATGTTTTATTTAGAGTTCCAAATTCATCTATCTATATAGGAGAGAACAGAGGGAAACCTAAATATAAAAACTGCTAATGTAGACGAACGCTTCAACCTAGAATAACAAAATTTGGTGAACCAAGTGGGAAATGTGTACTGATCATTAGCACCAAGTATCATCAAGATTGGGTGAAAAATTATTTGCTGGTATTTCAGAAACTCGTTATTTCTTAGAAGCCTAGCAACTCCTCTCAGTGAAAGTGCTTTTCCACAGTCTGTGCCTAGGGCTACTTGAAGAGGAAACAAACCATAGAGACAAAACTGAGAACTCCTTTCCTTTGTCAAGTTTCAAAGAGCTACGACAAACCATGTTGGATTTAGAGTTCCAAATTCATCTATCTATATATGAAAGAACAGAGTGAAACCTAAATATAAAAACTGCTACTGTAGACGAACACTTCAACCTAGAAGAGCAAAATTTGGTGAGCCAAGTGGGATTTGTGTACTGATCATTACCACCAAGTATCATCAAGATTGGGTGAAAAAATATTTGCTGGTATTTCGGAAACTCGTTATTTATTAGAAGCTTGGCAACCCATCTCAATGAAAGTGTTTCCACAGTCTGTGCCTAGTGCTACTTGAAGAGGAAACAAACCCTAGAGACAAAACTGAGAACTCCTTCATTTTGTCAAGTTTCAAAGAGCTACTACAAACCATGTTGGATTTAGAGTTCCAAATTTATCTATCTATATAGGAGAGAACAGAGGGAAACCTAAATATAAAAACTGCTAATGTAGACGAACGCTTCAACCTAGAATAAGAAAATTTGGTGAACCAAGTGGGAAATGTGTACTGATCATTAGCACCAAGTATCATCAAGATTGGGTGAAAAATTATTTGCTGGTATTTCAGAAACTCGTTATTTCTTAGAAGCCTGGCAACTCCTCTCAGTGAAAGTGCTTTTCCACAGTCTGTGCCTAGGGCTACTTGAAGAGGAAACAAACCATAGAGACAAAACTGAGAACTCCTTTCCTTTGTCAAGTTTCAAAGAGCTACGACAAACCATGTTGGATTTAGAGTTCCAAATTCATCTATCTCTATATGAAAGAACAGAGTGAAACCTAAATATAAAAACTGCTACTGTAGACGAACACTTCAACCTAGAAGAGCAAAATTTGGTGAGCCAAGTGGGATTTGTGTACTGATCATTACCACCAAGTATCATCAAGATTGGGTGAAAAAATATTTGCTGGTATTTCGGAAACTCGTTATTTATTAGAAGCTTGGCAACCCATCTCAATGAAAGTGTTTCCACAGTCTGTGCCTAGTGCTACTTGAAGAGGAAACAAACCCTAGAGACAAAACTGAGAACTCCTTCATTTTGTCAAGTTTCAAAGAGCTACTACAAACCATGTTGGATTTAGAGTTCCAAATTTATCTATCTATATAGGAGAGAACAGAGTGAAACCTAAATATAAAAACTGCTACAGTACACGAACGTTTCAACCTAGAAGAACAAAATTTGATGAGTCAAGTGGGATTTGTGTACCGATAATTACCACCAAGTATCATCTAGATTGGGTGAAAAAATATTTGCTGGTATTTCGGAAACTCGTTATTTCTTAGAAGCTTGGCAACCCCTCTCAATGAAAGTGCTTTTCCACAGTCTGTGCCTAGGGCTCCCTGAAGATTAAACATACCTTAGAGACAAAACTGAGAACTCCTTTATTTTGTCATGTTTCAAAGACCTACTACAAACCATGTTTTATTTAGAATTCCAAATTCATCTTTCTATATAGGAGAGAACAGAGGGAAACCTAAATATAAAAACTGCTACTGTAGACGAACGCTTCAAACTAGAAGAACAAAATTTGGTGAGCCAAGTGGGATTTGTGTACTGATCATTTCCACCAAGTATCATCAAGATAGGGTGAAAAAATATTTGCTGGTATTTTGGAAACTCATTATTTCTTAGAAGCTTGGCAACCCATCTCAATGAAAGTGTTTTTCCCCAGTGTGTGCCTAGGGCTACTTGAAGAGGAAACAAACCATAGAGACAAAACTGAGAACTCCTTTATTTTGTCAAGTTTCAGAGAGCTACTACAAACCATGTTGGATTTAGAGTTCCAAATTCATCTATCTATATAGGAGAGAACATGAGAAACTTAAATATAAAAACTGCTACTGTAGACGAACGCTTCAACCTAGAAGAACAAAATTTGGTGAGCCAAGTGGGATTTGTGGACTGATCATTACCACCAAGTATCATCAAGATTGGGTGAAAAAACATTTGCTGGTATTTCGGAAACTCGTAATTTCCTAAAAGCTTGGCAACCCCTCTCAATGATAGAGCTTTTCCACAGTCTGTGCCTAGTTCTACTTGAAGAGGAAATAAACCACAGAGACAAAACTGAGAACTCCTTTATTTTGTCAAGTTTCAAAGAGCTACTACAAACCATGTTGGATTTAGAGTTTCAAATTCATCTATCTATATAGGATAGAACAGAGGGAAACCTAAATATAAAAACTGCTACTGTAGACGAATGCTTCAACTAGAAGAACAAAATTTGGTGAGCCAAGTGGGATCTGTGTACTGATCATTACCACCAAGTATCATCAAGATTGGGTTAAAAAATATTTCCTGGTATTTCGGAAACTCGTTATTCCTTAGAAGCTACGCAACCCCTCTAAATGAAAGTGCTTTTCCACAGTCTGTGCCTAGGGCTACTTGAAGAGGAAACAAACCATAGAGACAAAACTGAGAACTACTTTATTTTGCCAAGTTTCAAAGAGCTAATGCAAACCATGTTGGATTTAGAATTCCAAATTCATCTATCTATATAGGAGAGAAAAAGGGAAACCTAAATATAAAAACTGCTACTGTAGACGAACGCTTCAACCTAGAAGATCAAATTTGGTGAGCCAAGTGGGATTTATGTACTGATCATTACCAGCAAGTATCATCAAGATTGGGTGAAAAAATATTTGCTGGTATTTCAGAAACTCGTTATTTCTTAGAAGTTTGTCAACCCCTCTCAATGAAAGTGCTTTTCCACAGTCTGTGCCTAGGGCTCCTTGAAGATTAAACAAACCTTAGAGACAAAACAAAGAACTCCTTTATTTTGTCAAGTTTCAAAGACCTACTACAAACCATGTTTTATTTAGAGTTCCAAATTCATCTATCTATATATGAGAGAACAGAGTGAAACCTAAATATAAAAACTGCTGCTGTAGACGAACGCTTCAACCTAGAAGAACAAAATTTGGTGAACCAAGTGGGATTTGTGTACTGATCATTACCACCAAGTATCATCAAGATTGGGTGAAAAAATATTTGCTGGTATTTCGGAAACTCGTTATTTCTTAGAAGCTTGGCAACCCCTCTCAATGAAAGTGCTTTTCCACAGTCTGTACATAGGGCTACTTGAAGAGGAATCAAACCATAGAGACAAAACTGAGAACTCCTTTATTTTGTCAAGTTTCAAAGAGCTACTTCAAACCATGTTGGATTTAGAATTCCAAATTCATCTATCTATATAGGAGAGAACAGAGGGAAACCTAAATAAAAAAACTGCTACTGTAGACGAACTCTTCAACCTAGAAGAACAAAATTTGGTGAGCCAAGTGGGATTTGTGTACTGATCATTACCACCAAGTATCATCAAGATTGGGTGAAAAAATATTTGCTGGTATTTCGGAAACTCGTTATTTCTTAGAAGCTTGGCAACCCCTCTCAATGATAGTGCTTTTCCACAGTCTGTGCCTAGTTCTACTTGAAGAGGAAATAAACCACAGAGACAAAACTGAGAACTCCTTTATTTTGTCAAGTTTCAAAGAGCTACTACAAACCATGTTGGATTTAGAGTTTCAAATTCATCTATCTATATAGGAGAGAACAGAGTAGAACCTAAAAATAAAAACTGCTACTGTAAACGAACGCTTCAAACTAGAAGAAATAAATTTGGTGAGCCAAGTGGGATTTGTGTACTGATCATTACCACCAAGTATGATCAAGATTGGGTGAAAATATATTTGCTGGTACTTCGGAAACTCGTTGTTTCTTAGAAGCTTGGCAACCACTCTCAATGAAAGTGCTTTTCCACAGTCTGTGCCTAGGGCTACTTGAAGAGGAAACAAACCATAGAGACAAAACTGAGAAGTCCTTAATTTTGTCAAGTTTCAAACAGCTACTATAAACCATGTTGGATTTAGAGTTCCAAATTCATCTATGTATATAGGAGAGAACAAAGTGAAACCTAAAAATAAAAACTGCTACTGTAAACGAACGCTTCAACCTAGAAGAACAAAATTTGGTGAGCCTAGTGGGATCTGTGTACTTGTCATTACCACCACGTATCATCAACATTGGGTGAAAAAATATTTGCTGGTATTTCGGAAACACGTAATTTCTTGGAAGCTTGGCAACCCCTTTCAATAAAAGTGGTTTTGCACAGTGTCTGCTTAGGGCTACATGAAGCGGAAACAAATCATAGAGACAAAACTGAGACCTCCTTTATTTTGTCAAGTTTCAAATAGCTACTACAAACCATGTTGGATTTAGAGTTCCAAATTCATCTATCTATATAGGAGAGAACAGAGTGACCTAAAAAGAAAAACTGCTACCGTAAACGAATGCTTCAACCTAGAAGAACAAAACTTGGTGAGCCAAGTGCGATTTGTGTACTTGTCATTACCACCACGTATCATCAACATTGGGTGAAAAAATATTTGCTGGTATTTCGGAAACTCATTATTTCTTAGAAGCTTGGCAACCCTTCTCAATGAAAGTGCTTTTCCACAGTCTGTGCCTAGGGCTACTTGAAGTGGAAACAAACCATAATCACAAAACTGAGAACTTTTTTAGTTTGTCAAGTTTCAAAGAGCTACTACAAACCATGTTGGATTTAGAGTTCCAAATTCATCTATCTATATAGGAGAGAGCAGAGGGAACCTGAAATATAAACTGCTACTGTAAACGATCGCTTCAACCTAGAAGAAGAAAATTTGGTGAGCCAAGTGGGATCTGTGTACTTGTCATTACCACCACGTATCATCAAGATTGGGTGAAAAAATATTGGCTGGTATTTCGGAAACTCGTAATTTCTTGGAAGCTTGGAAACCGCTTTCAATAAAAGTGGTTTTCCAGAGTCCCTGCTTAGGGCTACATGAAGCGGAAACAAATCATAGAGACAAAATTGAGAACTCCTTTATTTTGTCAAGTTTCAAATAGCTACTACAAACCATGTTGGATTTAGAGTTCCAAATTCATCTATCTATATAGGAGAGAAGAGAGTGAAACCTAAAAAGAAAAACTACTACTGTAAACGAACGCTTCAACCTAGAAGAACAAAATTTGGTGAGGCAAGTGGGATCTGTGTACTTGTCATTACTACCACGTAACATCAAGATTGGGTGAAAAAATATTTGCTGGTATTTCGGAAACTCGTAATTTCTTGGAAGCTTGGCAACCCCTGTCAATAAAAGTGGTTTTCCACAGTCTCTGCTTAGGGCTACATGAAGCGGAAACAAATCATAGAAACAAAACTGAGACCTCCTTTATTTTGTCAAGTTTCAAATAGCTACTACAAACCATGTTGGATTTAGAGTTCCAAATTCATCTATCTTTATAGGAGAGAACAGAGTGAAACCTAAATATAAAAACTGCTACTGTAGACGAACACTTCAACCTAGAAGAGCAAAATTTGGTGAGCCAAGTGGGATTTGTGTACTGATCATTACCACCAAGTATCATCAAGATTGGGTGAAAAAATATTTGCTGGTATTTCGGAAACTCGTTATTTATTAGAAGCTTGGCAACCCATCTTAATGAAAGTGTTTCCACAGTCTGTGCCTAGTGCTACTTGAAGAGGAAACAAACCCTAGAGACAAAACTGAGAACTCCTTCATTTTGTCAAGTTTCAAAGAGCTACTACAAACCATGTTGGATTTAGAGTTCCAAATTTATCTATCTATATAGGAGAGAACAGAGGGAAACCTAAATATAAAAACTGCTAATGTAGACGAACGCTTCAACCTAGAATAAGAAAATTTGGTGAACCAAGTGGGAAATGTGTACTGATCATTAGCACCAAGTATCATCAAGATTGGGTGAAAAATTATTTGCTGGTATTTCAGAAACTCGTTATTTCTTAGAAGCCTGGCAACTCCTCTCAGTGAAAGTGCTTTTCCACAGTCTGTGCCTAGGGCTACTTGAAGAGGAAACAAACCATAGAGACAAAACTGAGAACTCCTTTCCTTTGTCAAGTTTCAAAGAGCTACGACAAACCATGTTGGATTTAGAGTTCCAAATTCATCTATCTATATATGAAAGAACAGAGTGAAACCTAAATATAAAAACTGCTACTGTAGACGAACACTTCAACCTAGAAGAGCAAAATTTGGTGAGCCAAGTGGGATTTGTGTACTGATCATTACCACCAAGTATCATCAAGATTGGGTGAAAAAATATTTGCTGGTATTTCGGAAACTCGTTATTTATTAGAAGCTTGGCCACCCATCTCAATGAAAGTGTTTCCACAGTCTGTGCCTAGTGCTACTTGAAGAGGAAACAAACCCTAGAGACAAAACTGAGAACTCCTTCATTTTGTCAAGTTTCAAAGAGCTACTACAAACCATGTTGGATTTAGAGTTCCAAATTTATCTATCTATATAGGAGAGAACAGAGTGAAACCTAAATATAAAAACTGCTACAGTACACGAACGTTTCAACCTAGAAGAACAAAATTTGATGAGTCAAGTGGGATTTGTGTACCGATAATTACCACCAAGTATCATCTAGATTGGGTGAAAAAATATTTGCTGGTATTTCGGAAACTCGTTATTTCTTAGAAGCTTGGCAACCCCTCTCAATGAAAGTGCTTTTCCACAGTCTGTGCCTAGGGCTCCCTGAAGATTAAACATACCTTAGAGACAAAACTGAGAACTCCTTTATTTTGTCATGTTTCAAAGACCTACTACAAACCATGTTTTATTTAGAATTCCAAATTCATCTTTCTATATAGGAGAGAACAGAGGGAAACCTAAATATAAAAATTGCTACTGTAGACGAACGCTTCAAACTAGAAGAACAAAATTTGGTGAGCCAAGTGGGATTTGTGTACTGATCATTTCCACCAAGTATCATCAAGATAGGGTGAAAAAATATTTGCTGGTATTTTGGAAACTCATTATTTCTTAGAAGCTTGGCAACCCATCTCAATGAAAGTGTTTTTCCACAGTGTGTGCCTAGGGCTACTTGAAGAGGAAACAAACCATAGAGACAAAACTGAGAACTCCTTTATTTTGTCAAGTTTCAGAGAGCTACTACAAACCATGTTGGATTTAGAGTTCCAAATTCATCTATCTATATAGGAGAGAACATGAGAAACCTAAATATAAAAACTGCTACTGTAGACGAACGCTTCAACCTAGAAGAACAAAATTTGGTGAGCCAAGTGGGATTTGTGGACTGATCATTACCACCAAGTATCATCAAGATTGGGTGAAAAAACATTTGCTGGTATTTCGGAAACTCGTAATTTCCTAAAAGCTTGGCAACCCCTCTCAATGAAAGTGCTTTTCGACAGTCTGTGCCTAGGGCTACGTGAAGAGAAAACAAACAAAAGAGACAAAACTGAGAGCTCCTTTATTTTGTCAAGTTCCAAAGAGCTACTAGAAACCATGTTGGATTTTAGTTCCAAATTCATCTAACTATATAGGAGAGAACAGAGGGAAACCTAAATATATAAACTGCTACAGTAGACGAACGCTTCAACCTAGAAAAACAAAATTTGGTGGGCCAATGGGATTTGTGTAGTTGTCAATACCAAAACGTATCATCAAGATTGGGTGAAAAAATATTTGCTGGTATTTCGGAAACACGTAATTTCTTGGAAGCTTGGCAACCCTTTTCAATGAAAGTGCTTTTCCACAGTCTCTGCTTAGGGCTACTTGAAGAGGAAACAAATCATAGGGACAAAACTGAGAACTACTATTTTTGTCAAGTTTCAAAGAGCTACTAAAAACCATGTTGGATTTATAGTTCCCAATTCATCTATCTATATAGGAGAGAACAGAGGGAAACCTAAAAATATAAACTGCTACTGTAAACGAACGCTTCAAACTAGAAGAACAAAATTTGGTGAGTCAAGTGGGATTTGTGTACCGATCATTACCACCAAGTATCATCAAGATTGGGTTAAAAAATATTTGCTGGTATTTCGGAAACTCGTTATTTCTTGGAAGCTTGGCCACCCCTTTCAATGAGAGTGCTTTTCCACAGTCTGTGCCTAGAGCTACTTGAAGAGGAAACAAACCATAGAGACAAAACTGAGAACTCCTTTATTTTGTCAAGTTTCAAAGTGCTACTACAAACCATGTTGAATTTAGAGTTCCAAATTCATCTATCTATATAGGAGAGAACAGAGGGAAACCTAAATATAAAAACTGCTATTGTAGACGAACGCTTCAACCTAGAAGAACAAAATTTGGTGAGCCAAGTGGGATTTGTGTACTGATCATTACTACCAAGTATCATCAAGATAGAGTGAAAAAATACTTGCTGGTATTTCGGAAACTCGTTAATTCTTAGAACCTTGGCAACCACTCTCAATGAAAATGCTTTTCCACAGTCTGTGCCTAGGGCTACGTGAAGAGGAAACAAACAATAGAGACAAAACTGAGAGCTTCTTTATTTTGTCAAGTTCCAAAGAGCTACTACAAACCATGTTGGATTTTAGTTCCAAATTCATCTATCTATATAGGAGAGAACAGAGGGAAACCTAAATATAAAAACTGCTACTGTAGACGAACTCTTCAACTTAGAAGAACAAAATTTGGTGAGCCAAGTGGGATTTGTGTACTGATCATTACCACCAAGTATCATCAAGATTGGGTGAAAAAATATTTGCTGGTATTTCGGAAACTCGTTATTTCTTAGAAGCTTGGCAACCCCTCTCAATGATAGAGCTTTTCCACAGTCTGTGCCTAGTTCTATTGAAGAGGAAATAAACCACAGAGACAAAACTGAGAACTCCTTTATTTTGTCAAGTTTCAAAGAGCTACTACAAACCATGTTGGATTTAGAGTTTCAAATTCATCTATCTATATAGGATAGAACAGAGGGAAACCTAAATATAAAAACTGCTACTGTAGACGAATGCTTCAACTAGAAGAACAAAATTTGGTGAGCCAAGTGGGATCTGTGTACTGATCATTACCACCAAGTATCATCAAGATTGGGTTAAAAAATATTTCCTGGTATTTCGGAAACTCGTTATTCCTTAGAAGCTACGCAACCCCTCTAAATGAAAGTGCTTTTCCACAGTCTGTGCCTAGGGCTACTTGAAGAGGAAACAAACCATAGAGACAAAACTGAGAACTACGTTATTTTGCCAAGTTTCAAAGAGCTACTGCAAACCATGTTGGATTTAGAATTCCAAATTCATCTATCTATATAGGAGAGAAAAAGGGAAACCTAAATATAAAAACTGCTACTGTAGACGAACGCTTCAACCTAGAAGATCAAATTTGGTGAGCCAAGTGGGATTTATGTACTGATCATTACCACCAAGTATCATCAAGATTGGGTGAAAAAATATTTGCTGGTATTTCAGAAACTCGTTATTTCTTAGAAGTTTGTCAACCCCTCTCAATGAAAGTGCTTTTCCACAGTCTGTGCCTAGGGCTCCTTGAAGATTAAACAAACCGTAGAGACAAAACAAAGAACTCCTTTATTTTGTCAAGTTTCAAAGACCTACTACAAACCATGTTTTATTTAGAGTTCCAAATTCATCTATCTATATATAGGAGAACAGAGTGAAACCTAAATATAAAAACTGCTGCTGTAGACGAACGCTTCAACCTAGAAGAACAAAATTTGGTGAACCAAGTGGGATTTGTGTACTGATCATTACCACCAAGTATCATCAAGATTGGGTGAAAAAATATTTGCTGGTATTTCGGAAACTCGTTATTTCTTAGAAGCTTGGCAACCCCTCTCAATGAAAGTGCTTTTCCACAGTCTGTACATAGGGCTACTTGAAGAGGAAACAAACCATAGAGACAAAACTGAGAACTCCTTTATTTTGTCAAGTTTCAAAGAGCTACTACAAACCATGTTGGATTTAGAATTCCAAATTCATCTATCTATATAGGAGAGAACAGAGGGAAACCTAAATAAAAAAAATGCTACTGTAGACGAACTCTTCAACCTAGAAGAACAAAATTTGGTGAGCCAAGTGGGATTTGTGTACTGATCATTACCACCAAGTATCATCAAGATTGGGTGAAAAAATATTTGCTGGTATTTCGGAAACTCGTTATTTCTTAGAAGCTTGGCAACCCCTCTCAATGATAGTGCTTTTCCACAGTCTGTGCCTAGTTCTACTTGAAGAGGAAATAAACCACAGAGACAAAACTGAGAACTCCTTTATTTTGTCAAGTTTCAAAGAGCTACTACAAACCATGTTGGAATTAGAGTTCCAAATTCATCTAACTTTATAGGAGAGAACAGAGGGAAACCTAAATATAAAAACTGCGACTGTAGACGAACGCTTCAACCTAGAAGAACAAAATTAGGTGAGCCAAGTGGGATTTGTGTACTGGTCATTACCACCACGTATCATGAAGTTTGGGTGAAAAAATTTTTGCTGGAATTTCATATAATCGTAATTTCTTGGAAGCTTGGCAACCCATTTTTTTGAAAGTGCTTTTCCAGAGTCTGTGCCTAGGGCTACTTGAAGAGGAAACAAACCATAGAGACAAAACTGAGAACTCCTTTATTTTGTCAAGTTTCAAAGAGCTACTACAAAGCATGTTGGAATTAGAGTTCCAAATTCATCTAACTTTATAGGAGAGAACAGAGGGAAACCTAAATATAAAAACTGCGACTGTAGACGAACGCTTCAACCTAGAAGAACAAAATATTTGAGCCAAGTGGGATTTGTGTGCTTCTCATTACCACCACGTATCATCCAGATTGGGTGAAAAAATATTTGCTGGAATTTCGGAAACTCGTAATTTCTTGGAAGCTTGGCAACCCCTTTCAATGAAAGTGCTTTTCCACAGTCTCTGCTTAGGGATACTTGAAGAGGAAACAAACCATAGAGACAAAACTGGGAACTACTTTTTTGTGTCAAGTTTCAAAGAGCTGCTACAAACCATGTTGGATTTGAAGTTCCAAATTCATCTATCTATATAGGAGAGAACAGAGGGAAACCTAAATATTAAAACTGCTACTGTAGACGAACGCTTCAACCTAGAAGAACAAAATTTGGTGAGCCAGGTGGGAGTTGTGTACTGGTCATTACCACCACGTATCATTAATATTGGGTGAAAGGATATTTGCTGGTTTTGGAAAATCGTGATTTCTTAGAAGCTTGGCAACCCCTCTCAATGAAAGTGCTTTTCCACAGTCTGTGCATAGGGCTCCTTGAAGATTAAACAAACCATAGAGACAAAACTAAGAACACCTTTATTTTGTCAAGTTTCAAACAGCTACTACAAACCATGTTTTATTTAGAGTTCCAAATTCATCTATCTATATAGGAGAGAACAGAGGGAAACCTAAATATAAAAATTGCTACTGTAGACGGAAGCTTCAAAGTACAAGAACAAAATATGGTGAGCCAAGTGGGATTTGTGTACTGATCATTACCACCAAGTGTCATCAAGATTTGGTGAAAAAATATTTGCTGGTATTTCGGAAACTCGTTATTTCTTAGATGCTTGGCAACACCTTTCAATGAAAGTGCTTTTCCACAGTCTGTGGATAGGGCTACTTGAAGAGAAAACAATCCATAGAGACAAAACTGAGAACTCCTTTATTTTGTCAAGTTTCAAAGAGCTACTACAAACCATGTTGGAATTAGAGTTCCAAATTCATCTAACTATATAGGAGAGAACAGAGGGAAACCTAAATATAAAAACTGCTACTGTAGATGAACGCTTCAACCTAGAAGAACAAAATTAGGTGAGCCAAGTGGGATTTGTGTACTGGTCATTACCAAAAGGTATCATCAAGTTTGGGTGAAAAAATGTTTGCTGGAATTTCATATAATCGTAATTTCTTGGAAGATTGGCAACCCATTTTTTTGAAAGTGCTTTTCCACAGTCTGTGCCTAGGGCTACTTGAAGAGGAAACAAAAAATAGAGACAAAACTGAGAACTCCTTTATTTTGTCAAGTTTCAAAAGCTACTACAAACCATGTTGGATTTAGAGTTCCCAATTCATCTATCTATATAGGAAAGAACAGAGGGAAACCTAAATATAAAAACTGCTACTGTAGACGAACACTTCAAACTAGAAAAACAAAATTTGGTGAACCATGTGGGATTTGTTTATTGATCATTACCACCAAGTATCATCAAGATTGGGTGAAAAAATATTTGCTGGGATTTCGGAAACTCGTTATTTCTTAGAAGCTTGTAAACCCCTCTAAATGAAGGTGCTTTTCCACAGTCTGTGCCTAGGGCTACATGAAGAGGAAACAAACCATAGAAAAAAAACTGAGAACTCCTTTATTTTGTCAAGTTTCAAAGAGCTACTACAAACCATGTTGGATTTAGAGTTCCAAATTCCTCTATCTATATAGGAGAGAACAGAGGGAAACCTAAATATAAAAACTGCTACTGTAGACGAACGCTTCAACCTAGAAGAACAAAATTTGGTGAGCCATGTGAGATTTGTGTACTTGTCATTACCACCACGAATCGTCAAGATTGGGTGAAAAAATATTTGCTGGTATTTCGGACACTCGTAATTTCATGGAAGCTTGGCAACCCCTTTCAATGAAAGTGCTTTTCGACAGTCTCTGCTTAGGGCTACATGAAGAGGAAAGAAACCATAGAGACAAAACTGAGAACTCCTTTATTTTGTCAAGTTTCAAACAGCTACTACAAACCATGTTGGATTTAGAGTTCCAAATTCATCTATCTATATAGGAGAGAACAGAGGGAAACCTAAATATTAAAACTGCTACTGTAGACGAACGCTTCAACCTAGAAGAACAAAATTTGGTGAGCCAGGTGGGATTTGTGTACTTGTCATTACCACCACGTATCATTAATATTGGGTGAAAGGATATTTGCTGGTTTTGGAAAATCGTGATTTCTTAGAAGCTTGGCAACCCCTCTCAATGAAAGTGCTTTTCCACAGTCTGTGCATAGGGCTCCTTGAAGATTAAACAAACCATAGAGACAAAACTAAGAACACCTTTATTTTGTCAAGTTTCAAACAGCTACTACAAACCATGTTTTATTTAGAGTTCCAAATTCATCTATCTATATAGGAGAGAACAGAGGGAAACCTAAATATAAAAATTGCTACTGTAGACGGAAGCTTCAAAGTACAAGAACAAAATATGGTGAGCCAAGTGGGATTTGTGTACTGATCATTACCACCAAGTGTCATCAAGATTGGGTGAAAAAATATTTGCTGGTATTTCGGAAACTCGTTATTTCTTAGATGCTTGGCAACACCTTTCAATGAAAGTGCTTTTCCACAGTCTGTGGATAGGGCTACTTGAAGAGAAAACAATCCATAGAGACAAAACTGAGAACTCCTTTATTTTGTCAAGTTTCAAAGAGCTACTACAAACCATGTTGGAATTAGAGTTCCAAATTCATCTAACTATATAGGAGAGAACAGAGGGAAACCTAAATATAAAAACAGCTACTGTAGACGAACGCTTCAACCTAGAAGAACAAAATTAGGTGAGCCAAGTGGGATTTGTGTACTGGTCATTACCACCACGTATCATCAAGTTTGGGTGAAAAAATGTTTGCTGGAATTTCATATAATCGTAATTTCTTGGAAGATTGGCAACCCATTTTTTTGAAAGTGCTTTTCCACAGTCTGTGCCTAGGGCTACTTGAAGAGGAAACAAAAAATAGAGACAAAACTGAGAACTCCTTTATTTTGTCAAGTTTCAAAAGCTACTACAAACCATGTTGGATTTAGAGTTCCCAATTCATCTATCTATATAGGAAAGAACAGAGGAAAACCTAAATATAAAAACTGCTACTGTAGACGAACACTTCAAACTAGAAAAACAAAATTTGGTGAACCATGTGGGATTTGTTTATTGATCATTACCACCAAGTATCATCAAGATTGGGTGAAAAAATATTTGCTGGGATTTCGGAAACTCGTTATTTCTTAGAAGCTTGTAAACTCCTCTAAATGAAGGTGCTTTTCCACAGTCTGTGCCTAGGGCTATATGAAGAGGAAACAAACCATAGAGAAAAAACTGAGAACTCCTTTATTTTGTCAAGTTTCAAAGAGCTACTACAAACCATGTTGGATTTAGAGTTCCAAATTCATCTATCTATATAGGAGAGAACAGAGGGAAACCTAAATATAAAAACTGCTACTGTAGACGAACGCTTCAACCTAGAGGAACAAAATTTGGTGAGCCATGTGAGATTTGTGTACTTGTCATTACCACCACGAATCGTCATGATTGGGTGAAAAAATATTTGCTGGTATTTCGGACACTCGTAATTTCATGGAAGCTTGGCAACCCCTTTCAATGAAAGTGCTTTTCGACAGTCTCTGCTTAGGGCTACATGAAGAGGAAAGAAACCATAGAGACAAAACTGAGAACTCCTTTATTTTGTCAAGTTTCAAACAGCTACTACAAACCATGTTGGATTTAGAGTTCCAAATTCATCTATCTATATAGGAGAGAACAGAGGGAAACCTAAATATTAAAACTGCTACTGTAGACGAACGCTTCAACCTAGAAGAACAAAATTTGGTGAGCCAAGTGGGATTTGTGTACTGATCATTTAAACCAAGTATCATCAATATTATGTGAAAAAATATTTGCTGGTATTTCGGAAACTCGTTATTTCTTGGAAGCTTGGCAACCCCTTTCAATGAAAGTGATTTTCCACAGTCTCTGCCTATGGCTACTTGAAGAGGAAACAAATCATAGAGACACAACTGAGAACTACTTTATTTTGTCAAGTTTCAAAGAGCTACTACAAACCATGTTGGATTTAGAGTTTCAAATTCATCTATCTATATAGGATAGAACAGAGGGAAACCTAAATATAAAAACTGCACTGCAGACGAACGCTTCAAACTCGAAGAACAAAATTTGGTGAACCAAGTGGGATCTGTGTACAGATCATTACCACCAAGTATCATCAAGATTGGGTGAAAAAATATTTCCTGGTATTTCGGAAACTCATTATTTCTTAGAAGCTTGGCAACCCCTCTCAATGAAAGTGCTTTTCCAGAGTCTGTGTCTAGGGCTCCTTGAAGATTAAACAAAAGATAGAGACAAAACTGAGAACTCCTTTATTTTGTCACGTTTCAAAGAGCTACTACAAACCATGTTTTATTTAGAGTTCCAAATTCATCTATCTATTTAGGAGTGAACAGAGGGAAACCTAAATATTAAAACTGCTACTGTGGACGAACGCTTCAAAGAAGAAGAACAAAATATGGTGAGCCATGTGGGATTTGTGTACTGATCATTACCACCAAGTATCATCAAGATTGGGTGAAAAAATATTTGCTGGTATTTCGGAAACTCGTAATTTCTTGGAAGCTTGGCAACCCCTTTCAATGAAAGTGCTTTTCCACAGTCTCTGCTTAGGGATACTTGAAGAGGAAACAAACCATAGAGACAAAACTGGGAACTACTTTTTTGTGTCAAGTTTCAAAGTGCTGCTACAAACCATGTTGGATTTAGAGTTCAAATTCATCTATCTATATAGGAGAGAACAGAGGGAAACCTAAATATTAAAACTGCTACTGTAGACGAACGCTTCAACCTAGAAGAACAAAATTTGGTGAGCCAGGTGTGATTTGTGTACTTGTCATTACCACCACGTATCATTAATATTGGGTGAAAGGATATTTGCTGGTTTTGGAAACTCTTGATTTCTTAGAAGCTTGGCAACCCCTCTCAATGAAAGTGCTTTTCCACAGTCTGTGCATAGGGCTCCTTGAAGATTAAACAAACCGTAGAGACAAAACTAAGAACACAATTATTTTCTCAAGTTTCAAACAGCTACTACAAATCATGTTTTATTTAGAGTTGGAAATTCATCTATCTATATAGGAGAGAACAGAGGAAAACCTAAATATAAAAATTGCTACTGTAGACGAAAGCTTCAAAGAAGAAGAACAAAATATGGTGAGCCATGTGGGATTTGTGTACTGATCATTACCACCAAGTATCATCAAGATTGGGTGAAAAAATATTTGCTGGTATTTCGGAAACTCGTTATTTCTTAGAAGCTTGGAAACCCCTCTCAATGAAAGTGCTTTTCCACAGTCTGTGCCCAGGACTAATTGAAGAAGAAACAAGCAATAGAGACAAAACTGAGAACTCATTTATTTTGTCAAGTTTCAAAAAGCTACTACAAACCATGTTGGATTTGGAGTTCAAAATTCATCTATCTATATAGGAGAGAACAAAGTGAAACCTAAAGAAAAAAAAAACTGCTACAGTAAACGAACGCTTCAACCTAGAAGAACAAAATTTGGTGAGCCAAGTGAGATTTGTGTACTTGTCATTACCACCACGAATCATCAAGATTGGGTGAAAAATATTTGCTGGTATTTCGGAAATTCTTAATTTCTTGGAAGCTTGGCAACCCCTTTCAATGAAAGGGCTTTTCCACTGTCTCTGCTTAGGGCTACATGAAGAGGAAAGAAACCATAGAGACAAAACTGAAAACTTCTTTATTTTGTCAAGTTTCAAAGAGCTTCTACAAACCATGTTGCATTTAGAGGTCCAAATTCATCTCTCTATACAGGAGAGAACAGAGGGAAACCTAAAAATATAACCGCTCGTGTAAACGAACGCTTCAAACTAGAAGAACAAAATTTGGTGAGCCAAGTGGGATTTGTGGACCGATCATTACCACCAAGTATCATCAAGATTGGGTGAAATAATAATTGCTGGTATTTCGGAAACTCGTTATTTCTTGGAAGCTTGGCAACCCCTTTCAATGAAAGTGCTTTTCCACAGTCTGTGCCTAGGGCAACTTGAAGAGGAAACAAACCATAGAGACAAAACTGTGAACTACTTTATTTTGTCAGGTGTCAAAGAGCTACTACAAACCATGTTGGATTTAGAGTTTCAAATTCATCTATCTATATAAGAGAGAACAGATTGAAACCTAAAAATAAAAACTGCTATTGTAAACGAACGCTTCAACATAGAACAAAATTTGGTGAGCCAAGTGGGATTTGTATACTGATCATTACCAAAAAGTATCATCACGATTGGGTGAAAAAATATTTGCTGGTATTTCGGAAACTCGTTATTTTTTGGAAGCTTGGCAAACCCTTTCAATGAAAGTGATTTTCCACAGTCTCTGCCTAGGGCTACTTGAAAAGGAAACAAACCATAGAGACAAAACTGTGAACTACTTTATTTTCTCAAGTGTCAAAGAGCTACTACAAACCATGTTGGATTTAGAGTTTCATATTCATCTATCTATAAAAGAGAGAATAGAGTGAAACCTACATATAAAAACTGCTACTGTAGAAGGAACGCTTCAACCTAGAATATCACAATTTGGTGAGCCAAGTGGGATTTGTGTACTGATCATTACCACCAAGTATCATCAAGTTTGGGTGAAAAAATATTTGCTGGTATTTCAGAAACTCGTTATTTCTTAGAAGCTTGGCAACCCCTCTCAATGAAAGTGCTTTTCAACAGTCTGTGCCTAGGGCTACTTGAAGAGGAAACAAACCAATGAGACAAAACTGAGAACTCCTTTATTTTGTCAAGTTTCAAAGAGCTACTACAAACCATGTTGGATTTAGTGTTCCAAATACATCTATCTATATAGGAGATAACAGAGTGAAACCTAAAATAAAAACTTCTAGTGTAAACGAACGCTTCAACATAGAACATAATTTGGTGAGTCAAGTGGGTTTTGTGTACTTGTCATTACCACCACGTATCACCAGATTGGGTGAAACAATATTTGCTGGTATTTCGGAAACTCGTAAGTTCTTGGAAGCTTGGCAACCCCTTTCAATGAAAGTGCTTTTCCACAGTCTGAGCCAAGGGCTACTTGAAGAGGAAACAAACCATAGAGACAGAACTGAGAACTCCTTTATTTTGTCAAGTTTCAAAGAGCTACTACAAACCATGTTGGATTTAGAGTTCCAAATTCATCTATCTATATAGGAGAGAACAGAGGGAAACCTAAATATAAAAACGGCTACTGTAGAAGAACGCTTCAACCTAGAAGAACAAAATTTGGTGAGCCAAGTGGGATTTGTGTCCTGATCATTACCACCAAGTATCATCAAGATTGGGTGAAAAAATATTTGTTGGTATTTCGGAAACTCGTTATTTCTTAGAATCTTTGAAACCCCTCTCAATGAAAGTGCTTTTCCACAGTCTGTGCCTAGGCTCTTTGAAAAGAAAACAAACCATAGAGACAAAACTGAGAACACCTTTATTTTGTCAAGATTCAAAGAGCTACTACAAACCATGTTGGATTTAGAGTTCCAAATTCATCTATCTATATAGGAGAGAACAGAGGGAAACCTAAATATAAAAACTGCTACTGTAGACGAACGCTTCAACGTAGATGAACAAAATTTGGTGAGCCAAGTGGGATTTTTGTACTGATGATTACCACCAAGTATCATCAAGATTGGGTGAAAAAATGTTTGCTGGTATTTCGGAAACTCGTTATTTCATAGAAGCTTGGCAACCCCTCTCAATGAAAGTGCTTTTCCACAGTGTGTGCCCAGGACTAATTGAAGAGGAAACAAGCCCTAGAGACAAAACTGAGAACTCATTTATTTTGTCAAGTTTCAAAGAGCTACTACAAACCATGTGGATTTAGAGTTCAAAATTCATCTATCTATATAGGAGAGAACAAAGTGAAACGTAAAAAGAAAAACTGATACTGTAAACGAACACTTCAACCTAGAAGAACAAAATTTGGTGAGCCAAGTGAGATTTGTGTACTTGTCATTACCACCACGAATCATCAAGATTGGGTGAAAAAATATTTGCTGGTATTTCAGAAACTCGTTATTTCTTGGTAGCTTGGCAACCCCATTCAATGAAAGGGCTTTTCCACAGAGTGTGCCTAGGGCTACTTGAAGAGGAAACAAACCATAGAGACAAAACTGAGAACAACTTTATTTTGTCGAGTTTCAAAGAGCTACTACAAACCATGTTGGATTTAGAGTTTCAAATTCATCTATCTATATAAGAGAGAACAGAGTGAAACCTAAAAATAAACACTGCTACTGTAAACCAACGCTTCAACATAGAACATAATTTTTTAAGCCAAGTGGGATTTGTGTACTGATCATTACCACCAAGAATCATCACGATTGTGTGAAAAAATATTTGCTGGTATTACGGAAACTCGTTTTTTCTTAGAAGCTTGGAAACCCCTCTCAATGAAAGTGCTTTTCCACAGTCTGTGCCCAGGACTAATTGAAGAGGAAACAAGCAATAGAGACAAAACTGAGAACTCATTTATTTTGTCAAGTTTCAAAAAGCTACTACAAACCATGTTGGATTTAGAGTTCAAAATTCATCTATCTATATAGGAGAGAACAAAGTGAAACCTAAAGAAAAAAAAAAACTGCTACAGTAAACGAACGCTTCAACCTAGAAGAACAAAATTTGGTGAGCCAAGTGAGATTTGTGTACTTGTCATTACCACCACGAATCATCAAGATTGGGTGAAAAATATTTGCTGGTATTTCGGAAATTCTTAATTTCTTGGAAGCTTGGCAACCCCTTTCAATGAAAGGGCTTTTCCACTGTCTCTGCTTAGGGCTACATGAAGAGGAAAGAAACCATAGAGACAAAACTGAAAACTTCTTTATTTTGTCAAGTTTCAAAGAGCTTCTACAAACCATGTTGCATTTAGAGGTCCAAATTCATCTCTCTATACAGGAGAGAACAGAGGGAAACCTAAAAATATAAACCGCTCGTGTAAACGAACGCTTCAAACTAGAAGAACAAAATTTGGTGAGCCAAGTGGGATTTGTGGACCGATCATTACCACCAAGTATCATCAAGATTGGGTGAAATAATAATTGCTGGTATTTCGGAAACTCGTTATTTCTTGGAAGCTTGGCAACCCCTTTCAATGAAAGTGCTTTTCCACAGTCTGTGCCTAGGGCAACTTGAAGAGGAAACAAACCATAGAGACAAAACTGTGAACTACTTTATTTTGTCAGGTGTCAAAGAGCTACTACAAACCATGTTGGATTTAGAGTTTCAAATTCATCTATCTATATAAGAGAGAACAGATTGAAACCTAAAAATAAAAACTGCTACTGTAAACGAACGCTTCAACATAGAACAAAATTTGGTGAGCCAAGTGGGATTTGTATACTGATCATTACCAAAAAGTATCATCACGATTGGGTGAAAAAATATTTGCTGGTATTTCGGAAACTCGTTATTTTTTGGAAGCTTGGCAACCCCTTTCAATGAAAGTGATTTTCCACAGTCTCTGCCTAGGGCTACTTGAAAAGGAAACAAACCATAGAGACAAAACTGTGAACTACTTTATTTTCTCAAGTGTCAAAGAGCTACTACAAACCATGTTGGATTTAGAGTTTCATATTCATCTATCTATAAAAGAGAGAATAGAGTGAAACCTACATATAAAAACTGCTACTGTAGAAGGAACGCTTCAACCTAGAATATCACAATTTGGTGAGCCAAGTGGGATTTGTGTACTGATCATTACCACCAAGTATCATCAAGTTTGGGTGAAAAAATATTTGCTGGTATTTCAGAAACTCGTTATTTCTTAGAAGCTTGGCAACCCATCTCAATGAAAGTGCTTTCCACAGTCTGTGCCTAGGGATACTTGAAGAGGAAACAAACCATAGAGACAAAACTGAGAACTCCTTTATTTTGTCAAGTTTCAAAGAGCTACTACAAACCATGTTGGATTTAGTGTTCCAAATTCATCTATCTATATAGGAGATAACAGAGTGAAACCTAAAAATAAAAACTTCTAGTGTAAACGAATGCTTCAACATAGAACATAATTTGGTGAGTCAAGTGGGTTTTGTGTACTTGCCATTACCACCACGTATCACCAGATTGGGTGAAACAATATTTGCTGGTATTTCGGAAACTCGTAAGTTCTTGGAAGCTTGGCAACCCTTTTCAATGAAAGTGCTTTTCCACAGTCTGAGCCAAGGGCTACTTGAAGAGGAAACAAACCATAGAGACAGAACTGAGAACTCCTTTATTTTGTCAAGTTTCAAAGAGCTACTACAAACCATGTTGGATTTAGAGTTCCAAATTCATCTATCTATATAGGAGAGAACAGAGGGAAACCTAAATATTAAAACGGCTACTGTAGAAGAACGCTTCAACCTAGAAGAACAAAATTTGGTGAGCCAAGTGGGATTTGTGTCCTGATCATTACCACCAAGTATCATCAAGATTGGGTGAAAAAATATTTGTTGGTATTTCGGAAACTCGTTATTTCTTAGAATCTTTGAAACCCCTCTCAATGAAAGTGCTTTTCCACAGTCTGTGCCTAGGGCTCTTTGAAAAGAAAACAAACCATAGAGACAAAACTGAGAACACCTTTATTTTGTCAAGATTCAAAGAGCTACTACAAACCATGTTGGATTTAGAGTTCCAAATTCATCTATCTATATAGGAGAGAAAATGGTGAAACCTAAATATAAAAACAGCTACTGTAGACGAACGCTTCAACTTAGAAGAACCAAAATTGGTGAGCCAAGTGGATTTGTGTACTGATCATTACCACCAAGTATCATCAATATTGGGTGAGGAAGTATTTGCTGGAATTTCGGAAACTCGTTATTTCTTAGAAGCTTAGCAACCCCTCTCAATGAAAGTGGTTTTCCACAGTCTGTGCCTAGGCTACTTGAAGAGGAAACAAGCCATAGAGAAAAAACTGAGAACTCATTTATTTTGTCAAGTTTCAAAGAGCTACTACAAACCATGTTGGATTTAGAGTTCCAAATTCATCTATCTATATAGGAGAGAAAAGGGTAAAACCTAAATATAAAAACAGCTACTGTAGACGAACGCTTCAACGTAGATGAACAAAATTTGGTGAGCCAAGTGGGATTTTTGTACTGATCATTACCACCAAGTATCATCAAGATTGGGTGAAAAAAATGTTTGCTGGTATTTCGGAAACTCGTTATTTCATAGAAGCTTGGCAACCCCTCTCAATGAAAGTGCTTTTCCACAGTGTGTGCCCAGGACTAATTGAAGAGGAAACAAGCCCTAGAGACAAAACTGAGAACTCATTTATTTTGTCAAGTTTCAAAGAGCTACTACAAACCATGTTGGATTTAGAGTTCAAAATTCATCTATCTATATAGGAGAGAACAAAGTGAAACGTAAAAAGAAAAACTGATACTGTAAACGAACACTTCAACCTAGAAGAACAAAATTTGGTGAGCCTAGTGAGATTTGTGTACTTGTCATTACCACCACGAATCATCAAGATTGGGTGAAAAAATATTTGCTGGTATTTCAGAAACTCGTTATTTCTTGGTAGCTTGGCAACCCCATTCAATGAAAGGGCTTTTCCACAGAGTGTGCCTAGGGCTACTTGAAGAGGAAACAAACCATAGAGACAAAACTGAGAACAACTTTATTTTGTCGAGTTTCAAAGAGCTACTACAAACCATGTTGGATTTAGAGTTTCAAATTCATCTATCTATATAAGAGAGAACAGAGTGAAACCTAAAAATAAACACTGCTACTGTAAACCAACGCTTCAACATAGAACATAATTTTTTAAGCCAAGTGGGATTTGTGTACTGATCATTACCACCAAGAATCATCACGATTGTGTGAAAAAATATTTGCTGGTATTACGGAAACTCGTTATTTCTTGGAAGCTTGGCAACCCCTTTCAATGAAAGTGATTTTCCACAGTCTCTGCCTAGGGCTACTTAAAGAGGAAACAAACCATAGAGACAAAACTGAGAACTACTTTATTTTGTCAATTTTCAAAGAGCTACTACAAACCATGTTGGATTTAGAGTTCCAAATTCATCTATCTATAAAAGAGAGAACAGAGTGGAACCTACATATAAAAACTGCTACTGTAGAAGGAACGCTTCAACCTAGAAAATCAGAATTTGGTGAGCCAAGTGAGATGTGTGTACTGATCATTACCACCAAGTATCATCAAGTTTGTGTGAAAAAATATTTGCTGGTATTTCGGAAACTCGTTATTTCTTAGAAGCTTGCAACCCCTCTCAATAAAAGTGCTTTTCCACAGTCTGTGCCTAGGGCTACTTGTAGAGGAAACAAACAATTGAGAAAAAACTGAGAACTCCTTTATTTTGTCAAGTTTCAAAGAGCTACTACAAACCATGTTGGATTTAGTGTTCCAAATTCCTCGATCTAAAACCTAAAAATAAAAACTTCTACTGTAAACGAACGCTTCAACATAGAACAAAATTTGGTGAGTCAAGTGGGATTTGTGTACTTGTCATTACCACCACGTATCATCAAGATTGGGTGAAACAATATTTGCTGGTATTTCAGAAACGCGTTATTTCTTAGAATCTTTGCAACCCCTCTCAATGAAAGTGCTTTTCCACAGTCTGTGCCTATTGCTCCTTGAAAAGGAAACAAACCATAGAGACAAAACTGAGAACTCCTTTATTTTGTCAAGATTCAAAGAGCAACTACAAACCATGTTGGATTTAGTGTTCCAAATTCATCTATCAATATAGGAGAGAAAAGTGTGAAACCTAAATAGAAAAACTGCTACTGTAGACGAACGCTTCAACTTAGAAGAACAAAATTTGGTGAGCCAAGTGGGATTTGTGTACTTGTCATTACCACCACGTATCATCAAGATTGGGTGAAAAAATATTTGCTGGTATTTCGGAAACTCGTTATTTTAGTAGCTTGGCAACCCCTCTCAATTAAAGTGCTTTTCTACAGTATGTGCCTAGGACTACTTGACGAGGAAACAAACCATAGAGACGAAACTGAGAACTCATTTATTTTGTCAATTTTCAAAGAGCTACTACAAACCAAGTTGGATTTAGAGTTCCAAATTCATATACCTATATAGGAGAGAAAAGGGTAAAACCTAAAATATAAAAACTGCTACTGTATACAAACGCTTCAACGTAGAAGAACAAAAGTTGGTGAGCCAAGTGGGATGTTTGTACTGATCATTACCACCAAGTATCATCAAGATTGGGTGAAAAAATGTTTGCTGGTATTTTGGAAACTCGTTATTTCATAGAAGCTTGGCAACCCCTCTCAATTAAAGTGCTTTTCCACAGTCTGTGCCTAGGACTACTTGAAGAGGAAACAAATCAAATAGACAATACTGAGAACTCATTTATTTTGTTAAGTTTCAAAGAGCTAATACAATCCATGTTGGATTTAGAGTTCAAAATTCATCTATCTATATAGGAGAGAACAAAGTAAAACATAAAAAAAAAATGCTACTGTAAACGAACGCTTCAACCTAGAAGAACAAAATTTGGTGAGCCAAGTGAGATTTGTGTACTTGTCATTACCACCACGAATCATCAAGATTTTGTGAAAAAATATTTGCTGGTATTTCGGAAACTCGTAATTTCTTGGAAGCTTGGCAACCCCTTTCAATGAAAGTGCTTTTCCACAGTCTCTGCTTAGGGCTACATGAAGAGGAAACAAGCCATAGAGACAAAACTGAGAACTCCTTTATTTTGTCAAGTTTCAAAGAGCTACTACAAACCATGTTGGATTTAGAGTTCCAAATTCATCTATCTATATAGGAGAGAACAGAGGGAAACCTAAATATTAAAACTGCTACTGTAGACGAACGCTTCAACCTAGAAGAACAAAATTTGGTGAACCAAGTGGGATCTGTGTACTGATCATTACCACCAAGTATCATCAAGATTGGGTGAAAAAAATATTTCATGGTATTTCGGAAACTCGTTATTTCTTAGAAGCTACGCAACCCCTCTAAATGAAAGTGGTTTTCCACAGTCTGTGCCTAGGGCTCCTTGAAGATTAAACAAACCATAGAGAAAAAGCTGAGAACTCCTTTATTTTGTCAAGTTTCAAACAGCTACTACAAACTATGTTGGATTTAGAGTTCCAAATTCATCTATCTATATAGGAGAGAACAGAGGGAAACCTAAATATTAAAACTGCTACTGTAGACGAACGCTTCAACCTAGAAGAACAAAATTTGGTAAGCCAGGTGGGATTTGTGTACTTGTCCTTACCACCACGTATCATCAATATTGGGTGAAAAGATATTTGCTGGTTTTGGAAACTGGTTATTTCTTAGAAGCTTGGCAACCCCTCTCAATGAAAGTGCTTTTCATAGTCTGTGCCTAGGGCTACTTGAAGAATAAAAAAACCATAGAGACAAAACTGAGAACTCCTTTATTTTGTCAAGTTTCAAAGAGCTACTACAAACCATGTTGGATTTAGAGTTCCAAATTCATCTATCTATATAGGAGAGAACAGAGTGAAACCTAAATATAAAAACTGCTACTCTAGACGAACGCTTCAACGTAGAAGAACAAAATTTGGTGAGCCAAGTGGGATTTGTGTACTGATCATTACCACCAAGTATCATCAAGGTTGGGTGAAAAAATATTTGCTGGTATTTCAGAAACTCATTATTTCTTAGAAGCTTGGCAACTCCTCTAAATGAAAGTGCTTTTCCACAGTCTGTGCCTAGTGCTAATTGAAGAGGAAACAAACCATAGAGACAAAACTGAGAACTCCTTTATTTTTTCAAGTTTCAAAGAGCTAGTACAAACCATGTTGGATTTAGAGTTCCAAATTCATCTATCGTTATAGGAGAGAACATAGGAAAACCTTAATTTTAAAACTGCTACTGTAGATGAACGCTTAAACCTAGAAGAACAAAATTTTGTGAGCCAAGGGGGATTTGTGTACCTGTCATTACAAAAACGTATCATCAAGATTGGGTGAAAAAATATTTGCTGGTATTTCGGAAACTCATTATTTCTTAGAAGCTTGGCAACCCCTCTCAATGAAAGTGCTTTTCCACAGTCTGTGTCTAGGGCTCCTTGAAGATTAAACAAAAGATAGAGACAAAACTGAGAACTCCTTTATTTTGTCACGTTTCAAAGAGCTACTACAAACCATGTTTTATTTAGAGTTCCAAATTCATCTATCTATATAGGAGAGAACAGAGGGAAACCTAAATATTAAAACTGCTACTGTGGACGAACGATTCAACCTAGAAGAACAAAATTTGGTGAGCCAAGTGGGATTTGTGTGCTTGTCATTACCACCACGTATCATCCAGATTGGGTGAAAAAATATTTGCTGGAATTTCGGAAGCTCATAATTTCTTGGAAGCTTGGCAACCCCTTTCAATGAAAGTGCTTTTCCACAGTCTCTGCTTAGGGATACTTGAAGAGGAAACAAACCATAGAGACAAAACTGGGAACTACTTTTTTGTGTCAAGTTTCAAGAGCTGCTACAAACCATGTTGGATTTAGAGTTCAAATTCATCTATCTATATAGGAGAGAACAGAGGGAAACCTAAATATTAAAACTGCTACTGTAGACGAACGCTTCAACCTAGAAGAACAAAATTTGGTGAGCCAGGTGGGATTTGTGTACTTGTCATTACCACCACGTATCATTAATATTGGGTGAAAGGATATTTGCTGGTTTTGGAAACTCGTGATTTCTTAGAAGCTTGGCAACCCCTCTCAATGAAAGTGCTTTTCCACAGTCTGTGCATAGGGCTCCTTGAAGATTAAACAAACCATAGAGACAAAACTAAGAACACCATTATTTTCTCAAGTTTCAAACAGCTACTACAAACCATGTTTTATTTAGAGTTCCAAATTCATCTATCTATATAGGAGAGAACAGAGGGAAACCTAAATATAAACACTGCTACTGTAGACGAAAGCTTCAAAGTAGAAGAACAAAATATGGTGAGCCAAGTGGGATTTGTGTACTGATCATTACCACCAAGTGTCATCAAGATTGGGTGAAAAAATATTTGCTGGTATTTCGGAAACTCGTTATTTCTTAGATGCTTGGCAACACCTTTCAATGAAAGTGCTTTTCCACAGTCTGTGGATAGGGCTACTTGAAGAGGAAACAATCCATAGAGACAAAACTGAGAACTCCTTTATTTTGTCAAGTTTCAAAGAGCTACTACAAACCATGTTGGAATTAGAGTTCCAAATTCATCTAACTATATAGGAGAGAACAGAGGGAAACCTAAATATAAAAACTGCTACTGTAGACGAACGCTTCAACCTAGAAGAACAAAATTAGGTGAGCCAAGTGGGATTTGTGTACTGGTCATTACCACCACGTATCATCAAGTTTGGGTGAAAAAATGTTTGCTGGAATTTCATATAATCGTAATTTCTTGGAAGCTTGGCAACCCATTTTTTTGAAAGTGCTTTTCCACAGTCTGTGCCTAGGGCTACTTGAAGAGGAAACAAAAAATAGAGACAAAACTGAGAACTCCTTTATTTTGTCAAGTTTCAAAAGCTACTACAAACCATGTTGGATTTAGAGTTCCCAATTCATCTATCTATATAGGAAAGAACAGAGGGAAACCTAAATATAAAAACTGCTACTGTAGACGAACACTTCAAACTAGAAAAACAAAATTTGGTGAGCCATGTGGGATTTGTTTATTGATCATTACCACCAAGTATCATTAAGATTGGTGAAAAAATATTTGCTGGTATTTCGGACACTCGTAATTTCTTGGAAGCTTGGCAACCTTTTCAATGAAAGTGCTTTTCGACAGCCTCTGCTTAGGGCTACATGAAGAGGAAAGAAACCATAGAGACAAAACTGAGAACTCCTTTATTTTGTCAAGTTTCAAAGAGCTACTACAAACCATGTGGGATTTAGAGTTCCAAATTCATCTATCTATATAGGAGAGAAAACTGTACAACCGAAATATAAAAACTGCTACTGTAGACGAACGCTTCAACATAGAAGAACAAAATTTGGTGAGCCAAGTGGGATTTTTGTACTGATCATTACCACCAAGTATCATCAAGATTGGGTGAAAGAATGTTTGCTGGTATTTCGGAAACTCGTTATTTCATAGAAGCTTGGCAACCCCTCTCAATTAAAGTGCTTTTCCACAGTCTGTGCCCAGGACTAATTGAAGAGGAAACAAGCAATAGAGACAAAACTGAGAACTCATTTATTTTGTCAAGTTTCAAAAAGCTACTACAAACCATGTTGGATTTAGAGTTCCAAATTCATCTATCTATATAGGAGAGAACAAAGTGAAACCTAAAGAAAAAAAAAACTGCTACAGTAAACGAACGCTTCAACATAGAACAAAATTTGGTGAGTCAAGTGGGATTTGTGTACTTGTCATTACCACCACGTATCATCAAGATTGGGTGAAACAATATTTGCTGGTATTTCGGAAACTCGTAATTTCTTGGAAGCTTGGCAACCCCTTTCAATGAAAGTGCTTTTCCACAGTCTGAGCCTAGGGCTACTTGAAGAGGAAACAAACCATAGAGACAGAACTGAGAACTCCTTGATTTTGTCAAGTTTCTAAGAGCTACTACAAACCATGTTGGATTTATAGTTCCAAATTCATCGATCTATATAGGAGAGAACAGAGGGAAACCTAAATATTAAAACTGCTACTGTAGAAGAACGCTTCAACCTAGAAGAACAAAATTTGGTTAGCCAAGTGGGATTTGTGTCCTGATCATTACCACCAAGTATCATCAAGATTGGGTGAAGAAATATTTGCTGGTATTTCGGAAACGCGTTATTTCTTAGAATCTTTGCAACCCCTCTCAATGAAAGTGCTTTTCCACAGTCTGTGCCTATTGCTCCTTGAAAAGTAAACAAACCATAGAGACAAAACTGAGAACTCCTTTATTTTGTCAAAATTCAAAGAGCAACTACAAACCATGTTGGATTTAGTGTTCCAAATTCATCTATCAATATAGGAGAGAAAAGTGTGAAACCTAAATAGAAAAACTGCTACTGTAGACGAACGCTTCAACTTAGAAGAACAAAAATTTGGTGAGCCAAGTGGGATTTGTGTACTTGTCATTACCACCACGTATCATCAAGATTGGGTGAAAAAATATTTGCTGGTATTTCGGAAACTCGTTATTTTAGTAGCTTGGCAACCCCTCTCAATTAAAGTGCTTTTCTACAGTATGTGCCTAGGACTACTTGACGAGGAAACAAACCATAGAGACGAAACTGAGAACTCATTTATTTTGTCAATTTTTCAAAGAGCTACTACAAACCATGTTGGATTTAGAGTTCCAAATTCATATATCTATATAGGAGAGAAAAGGGTAAAACCTAAATATAAAAACTGCTACTGTAGACAAACGCTTCAACGTAGAAGAACAAAAGTTGGTGAGCCAAGTGGGATTTTTGTACTGATCATTACCACCAAGTATCATCAAGATTGGGTGAAAAAATGTTTGCTGGTATTTCGGAAACTCGTTATTTCATGGAAGCTTGGCAACCCCTCTCAATTAAAGTGCTTTTCCACAGTCTGTGCCTAGGACTACTTGAAGAGGAAACAAATCAAATAGACAATACTGAGAACTCATTTATTTTGTTAAGTTTCAAAGAGCTAATACAATCCATGTTGGATTTAGAGTTCAAAATTCATCTATCTATATAGGAGAGAACAAAGTAAAACCTAAAAAAAAAAATGCTACTGTAAACGAACGCTTCAACCTAGAAGAACAAAATTTGGTGAGCCAAGTGAGATTTGTGTACTTGTCATTACCACCACGAATCATCAAGATTTTGTGAAAAAATATTTGCTGGTATTTCGGAAACTCGTAATTTCTTGGAAGCTTGGCAACCCCTTTCAATGAAAGTGCTTTTCCACAGTCTCTGCTTAGGGCGACATGAAGAGGAAACAAGCCATAGAGAAAAAACTGAGAACTCCTTTATTTTGTCAATTTCAAAGAGCTACTACAAACCATGTGGATTTAGAGTTCCAAATTCATCTATCTATATAGGAGAGAACAGAGGGAAACCTAAATATAAAAACTGATACTGTAGATTAAAGCTTCAAACTAGAAGAACAAAATTTGGTGAGCCAAGTGGGATTTGTGTACTGATCATTAGCACCAAGTATCATCAATATGGGGTGAAAAAATATTTGCTGGTATTTCGGATACTCGTTATTTCTTAGAAGCTTGGCAACCCCTCTCAATGAAAGTGCTTTTCCACAGTCTGTGCATAGGGCTACTTGAAGAGGAAAGAAATCATAGAGACAAAACTGAGATCTACTTTTTTTGTCAAGTTTCTAAGAGCTACTACAAACCATGTTGGATTTAGAGTTCCAAATTCATCTATCTATATAGGAGAGTACAGAGTGAAACCTAAATATAAAAACTGGTACATTATACGAACGCTTAAACCTACAAGAACAAAATTTGGCGAGCCAGTGGGGTTTGTGTACTGATCATTAGCACCAAGTATCATCAAGATTGGGTGAAAAAATATTTTTTGGTATTTCGGAAACTCGTTATATCTTCGAAGCTTGGCAACCCCTTTCAATGAAAGTGCTTTTCCAGAGTCTGTGCCTAATGCTATTTAAAGCGTATACAAACCAGAGAGACAAAACTGAGAACTCTACTTTGTTTTGTCAAGTTTCAAAGAGCTACTACAAACCATGTTGGATTTAGAGTTCCAAATTCATCTATCTATATGGGAGAAAACAGAGGGAAACCTAAATATAAAAACTTCTACTGTAGACGAATGCTTCAACCTAGAAGAACAAAATTTGTTGAGAAAAGTGGGATTTGTGTACTGATCATTACCACCTAGATTCATCAAGTTTGGTGAAAAAATATTTGCTGGTATTTCTTAAACACGTTATTTCTTAGAAGCTTGGCAACCCATCTCAATGAAAGTGTTTTCCACAGTCTGTGTCTAGGGCTACTGGAAGAGGAAACAAACCATAGAGACAAAACTGAGAACTCCTTTCTTTTGTCAAGTTTCAAAGAGCGACTACAAACCATGTTGAATTTAGAGTTCCAAATTCATCTATCTATATAGGAGAGAACATAGGGAAACCTAAATATAAAACTGCTACTGCAGACGAATGCTTCAACCTAGAAAAATTTGGTGAGCCAAGTGGGATTTGTGTTCTGATCATTACCAGCAAGTATCATCAAGATTGGGTGAAAAAATATTTGCTGGTATTTCAGAAACTCGTTATTTCTTAGAATTTGGCTACCCCTCTCAATGAAAGTGCTTTCCACAGTCTGTGCCTAGGGCTACTTGAAGAGGAAACAAACCAGAGAGACAAAACTGAAAACACCTTTATAATTTGTCAAGTTTCAAAGAGCTAGTACAAACCATGTTGGATTTAGAGTTCCAAATTCATCTATCTATATAGGAGAGAACAGAGTGAAACCTAAATATAAAAACTGCTACTGTAAACGAACGCTTCAACCTAGCAGAACAAAATTTGGTGAGCAAAGTGGGATTTGTGTACTGATCATTACCACCACGTATCATCAAGATTGGGTGAAAAAATATTTGCTGGTATTTTGAAACTCGTAATGTCTTGGAAGCTGGGCAACCCCTTTCATTGAAAGTGCTTTTCCACAGTCTCTGCTTAGGGCTACTTGAAGAGGAACAAACCATAGAGACAAAACTGAGAACTACGTCTTTTTGTCAAGTTTCAAAGAGCTACTACAAACCATGTTGGATTTAGAGTTCTAAATTCATCTATCTATATAGGAGAGAACAGAGGGAAACATAAATATAAAAACTGCTACTGTAGACGAACGCTTCAAACTAGAAGAACAAAATTCTGTGAGCCAAGTGGGATTCGTGTTCTGATCATTACCAGCAAGTATCATCAAGATTGGGTGAAAAAATATTTGCTGTTATTTCAGAAACTCGTTATTTCTTAGAACTTGACAACCCCTCTCAATGAAAGTGCTTTTCCACATTCTGTTCCTAGGACTCCTTGAAGAGGAAACAAAGAAGAGAGACAAAACTGAGAACTCCTTTATTTTGTCAAGTTTCAAACAGCTACTACAAACCATGTTAGATTTAGAGTTCCAAATTCATCTATCTATATAGGAGAGAACAAATTGAAACCTAAAAATCAAAGCTGCTACTGTAAACGAACGCTTCAACCTAGAAGAACAAAATTTGGTGAGCCAAGTAGGATTTGTGTACCGATCATTACCACCACGTATC